>NW_019154086.1:94736241-94853030 GCF_002288905.1 Enhydra lutris kenyoni
CCTTCCTTCCTTCCTTCCTTCCTTCCTTCCTTCCTTCCTTCCTTCCTACCTTCCTTCCTTCTTCCTTCCTTCTCTCCCTCCCTTACTCTACCATTCCCTTACTCCTTGCTCCTTTTCTTACCTTTCCTCTTTTTAATTCCCTCTTTACTTTTTTCTTCTTTTTTCTTCTTTCCTTCCCTCCTCTCTTGATGTTCAAATTCACACACACACACACACACACACACACACACACAAACACACACAAACACACATACACATTCACACACAATTTACTTCACTTAGAAAAGGTAAGAAATGCCTCTTTTACTTAGAAAAAAGAGATGTCATTTAGTATCAATGACTCAATGATGTTTTGCAATTTCAGTAAATTACATGGAGCAGATCATTCTAAAGCCTAGATCAGAGCCCTGTACTTCACCTCTCCCAACATTCTCCTCCTCCTTACAGGTTTTTCTCTCTCGCCATCCTGCCAAATTCTGTTGCTGATTCCCCAGAATGCATGATACAACATCTGTGGTGGCTTCCATGGAGATTTATTTAACCAGATTTTCATTAAAATAGCAACTGAATTGACTCAATAAAATGTTGCTTATCTTAATAAAACTCTTTAGAGCTTTGCAAATTTGCATTCAATACTCTTTAGTGTCATTATAGCATTAATAATCTGTGCCTAAAGAGCAATAAAAAAAAAAAACCTTTATACTTTCTATTTAATAGAGGTACCTTCATAACCCTCTGTTTTCATGCAACTTGGGCTTTTAAAGTACCAGACAGAAGCTAAAGGGAGAAAATTCATATGCAAAACCTGGTCAAGTCTCAATGGAAAGGCTTACTTAGGCTGAATGAATATGAGACTTCTAAGATACTGGCTTCTCCATGTTACTCTGTCCAGGAAAATAATCCACATCTATTTTCTCAACTCTGTAGCATATACCTTCAACATCTCCTTAAGAAGAAATTGCTTTTAATTCCCTGAAATCTTCTCATTCTTGTAAGAATGAGGTAGGAAGAAAGCAACGAGAGGTGGGGATGGCTTGTAAGTGCATAAGATGCTATACTGACTGTTACTTTTAAATAGTCTTATAGATCCATGAACTTAACAGAATATCCAGTGGAAATAAGTTGGTGCCTAGCTTCCGTCTCTTTGCATCTAATTTCTCCTGGTGAATTCTACTAGACTAAGTGAGAAGAAAAGAGTTATAGACAAATATTTCAAATCCAGATTTCCTTCTTTTTTAAGATTTTATTTTTTTAATTTTTTTTTTATTTGACGGAGTGAGATCACAAGTAGGCAGAGAGGCAGGCAGAGAGAGAGGAGGAAGCAGGCTTCCGCTGAGCAGAGAGCCCGATGTGGGGCTCGATCCCAGGATCCTGAGATCATGACCTGAGCAGAAGGCAGAGGCTTAACCCACTGAGACACCCAGGTGCCCCAAATTCAGGTTTCAAATAACCACAATGGGCTTCGCACTTCCCAAATCAAGCATTGGGTAGTAAATTAGATGTACAAAGCAGACGAATGTGTGACCAGGAAGGCCTCAGATGTGACTGGTCTTCTAAAGATGTTTTATAGTACAACAAAAATACAATTCCAGGAATTATCTGTTACTTTCCTGGCTATGGAACACAATGTAGTGGGAGAGTAATTAACATTCTTCTATAGTTCATGATCTAGTTGGAGGAAAATCAAGATGTGTAAATGGGTGGGGGTGGGGGAGGAGAAGCAGAGATCACAGATGACAAGTCACTCAGATATCTGCATTTTTCAAGGGTGTGTGTGTTGCAATGGTAGTGCTTTTAAGTCTTCCCAGGCTGCATTAAACAGTCAGCATCTCAGATTTCCTATGAGATCAAGGCTGATTTTTCCAATTCAAAGATGCATAATGAAAACAGCGATAAACATTCTTCAGCAAATCAGTCAGAGTTATCTCTCAGTAAAACAGAACAGAGACTTCAGGAAAACAAACAAACAAGCAAAAAAGCAAACAACTAAGAAAACAAAAATCAGAAGATGAGTACATCCAAACTGGATCAGGACAATTTAAAATTAAAAAAATAAGAAGTGCTTTTACATTCAAGAAAAAAAGACCATCATCAGAGATGTTCACTGAAAGGGTGTAAGATGAATAATAAAAATCAAGTAGGAATGAGAGTGAACAACGCATCTATGGATTGACTACAAAAGAGCAAAGGCTCAAGTCCTGACTCAGGTAAAAGGTTCCTGTCAGAAGGAAGGCAGCCTCTGGTGCACCACAGAGCAGGGAAGAAAACAAAGAAGCCATTTAGGCAAAGAGCAGCAGGAGTCAGGGTTGAAAATCAAAGTAATAAGCAATAAGATGTTTTAAAATAGCCTTGCTAAAGTAACTTCTCTAAAAAGAAGGGTTCCAAAGGGCCTGAAAAGGATTTAACATCCCTTAGGGCAATTCCCTTACTTAATTTATCAATTAATTTAGATACCATTTCAGGGAAATTACGTTGCTTTCATTTTTGCTGTTAACATTTATTTCGTGTTATTTATCTTTGCACTATGAAAGCACTGATGGTGTGATGTTTTCTTGGCACAACTAACATTTCTAGTGACACATTGAAGAAAAAGACCTTCAAAATATATGCCTGTTTAGCAAGAATTTAGAATCGTCATGGGCCATAAGATGCTGTGTAAATCCCATTTTCTCTGCTTTTTAAAACTAAGTTATAGCCAACGTATAGCATTAGATTAGTTTCCTGTGTGCAACATAGTGATTGGACAATTCTGTACTTTACACTGTGCTCATCAGGATAAGTGTAGTTACCACCTGTCATCATACGAAGTTATTACGATATTATCGATAAAAATTCCCCTAAGCCATACTTTTCATCCCTGCGACTTATCGGTTTTATAACCTGAAGTTTCACCTATTTCGCCCATCCCCTCTCTAGCTACCACCAGTTTGTTCTATACCTGTGAGTCTTTTTCTTTTTGTAGCTGTTGTTTCATTGTTCATTTGTTTTTTGTTTTGTTTTGTTAGACTCCACTTATAAGTGAAGTCAGTGAGTGTGTTTATTGTGGTTATGATGACCCTCTTCTCTCAGCATATCCTCAGCAAGTGAGGACGGAAGGTGATGAAGAGAATACAAATTACAAATAGTGAACATATAACTTGACAATTTTATTTGTTGTTTACTAGAACATAAAGACCCATTGAGGAGGACTAAAAGACCCCAGATCTTGAGTCTAGTGCTGTAACTGAAAGGGGCTTCTGTTGGTGGGTAGAGGAAGTAGGAGGGAATGTGCTCTTCAAGTGTAAAGGAAGTAGAACACTTGACACAGGAAGGGTAGACCTGTGGTAGCCTACATAGTTTCCATTTTTGTTGGCAAATATTGACTTCTTATCTGGGGGATAATTGCACTCTCCTCTCACCGGCCTCAGTCCTGGTCATAGGTTGTGCTTTGACTGGTAAAATAGGAGCACAAGTGATTTTAGCACCTCTGTTGGAGGGTGAAGAGCCAGTGTGCAGCTTGCCAGACCTTTCTTTCCCTTGCAGTAGAATATGGAAGCATGTTTCTAACCCAAGTCTCTATCAGTTAATGATTCCTTAATAATAATCAGCAGACAACCCTTGCTGAACTTAGCTAGACAAGTTGCACATGCAAAAACACACTTTGTTTTATGAGCCAACAAGAAATTGGGATCCTTTGTAATGCAGAAAATTGTCTTAAACCCTACCTGAAGGGCACCTGGGTGGCTCAGTGGGTTAAAGCCTCTGCCTTCGGCTCAGGTCATGGTCCCAGGGTCCTGGGATCGAGCCCCACATCGGGCTCTCTACTCAGCAGGGAGCCTGCTTCCTCCTCTCTCTCTGCCTGCCTCTCTGCCTACTTGTGATCTCTGTCTGTCAAATAAATACATACAAAAACAACAGCAACAACAACAACAACAAAACTTTAAACCCTACCTGATTCAGAAAGATGATACAGATGTATTTACCATCAACTGGGAGTTTCTTAGAGTTTGGAGGAAAGATGACAAGACTGGAAATAAAACAAATGTATAATCTACATGGTACCATTCCTTAATTCTTTTGTTAAATATTCCAATCTTTCGTGATGATATTGGTGTATGGGTAACTTAAACCAAGCCCACCACCTCAAACTGACAGTTTATCAAGATAATGTTGTCTTAGCTTTAAATGGTCATTGCCCTGGGGACAAACATAATAATAAGAGAAGCCATAAGTTCAAAGAAGTCTAATCAGTGAATTTGGGGAGATAACCATGAAAAATTTAATTGAAGTCATTAAAATTTGAATTGAGACATAAATAATCTAGAAAAAATGCTGGACTTAAATGAAGTGAGGTAATATAAACAGGAACCTGTAATGTCTGTTTGTCAAGTGGCAAGAAAAATCAAGGAGCATAGGTTTACAAATGTTTATGGCACATAAATTTTCAGTGTACCATAGGAAGTTCCTGTTGATTTTTTAAGATTGTCAGGTCTCTATCAGGAGTCTTTCAATTTAAGAAAAATGCCATAGTTATTAGAAAGCAACATCCTAGGTGTCCAGTACATTATTTTCATTCTTTTTGTTGAAGGGAAGATAGTTACCTGTCCTTGAGCTGAATTTCTAAGCCAAGAGAGATAAGTCAGGAAAGTAACATGACCAAGTCTGATGCTTCATGCAATATGGCATAGTAAAAATAACACGGATTTGGGTGCCAGAAAGCCCTGAGTTTGAACTCAAGATCCAAAATTGTCAATAAATATGCTGAGATTTGCAGGAAAAAAATAGCTATTTAGAATCCCCTCTTTGCAAATTTAGAAAGGCTGCATGCTTCTTTTATAACTACATATGGCATCTTTGTATATCTTTTTTTTGTACTGTTTTTTTTCAAATTATATAAAGAATATTTTAATGTAAGGGACACATGTCCTTGATGGAGCAATAAATATGGGGATGCATTTAATTCTAGAGTAGCTCAGAGAAAGTCCCAGAATTCTAATTGTCAATGTACTAGTTGTAGAGTATTTTGCTTTATTTACCCAGTCTCGTCAGAGTAAGAAGTAATCGTCTTTTAGGAAATACTTTCAGGACTGATATGTAAGTATCCATTAATTAAAGAACAATCTAAGCTTTGTAGAGAAGAAAGTAATATATATAGTCATCGAGATAAATAATTGCATGTAAAAAATTTAATTTAACACAGTGAAGTCTGTAAATACAGCCTGGTATAGAAAAAATATGTAGAAATAAGGTTTTCTTTTCTCTGATAGATATAGATCCTTACAGTGCCAGGCAACTGCCATTCCCTAATTATTACAGAATAAAAATGGTAGCAGAAGAA
The DNA here is from genome assembly GCF_002288905.1 of Enhydra lutris kenyoni. NCBI lineage: Eukaryota > Metazoa > Chordata > Mammalia > Carnivora > Mustelidae > Enhydra > Enhydra lutris. The sequence goes on from NW_019154086.1 coordinate 94,741,559, forward strand.
AGACTGAGATTTTGGCTTTTTAATCTCAATCCCTACACTAATTCTATCTCTGTCAAAATCTGTTTGTACCTATATACTAAAAAAAAAAAAAAAAAAAAAAAAAGGAATTTTACTATCCCTACCTCTTTCTGGGGACTGAGGAGAGTATAATAAATGCATATATATTATGTGTGCATTTATAAATACTTCTATATATATGCGTATGTAATATGTACATGTGTAATAGGTCAAGTCTTTCCAGAAGTTTCAAATACTACTTGCTGAATGGGCCTGGGTGGCTCAGTGGGTTAAGCCTCTGCCTTTAGCTCAGGTTATGATCTCAGGGTCCTGGGTTTGAGACCCACATCAGGCTCTCTGCTCAGCAGGGAGCCTGCTTCTCCCTCTCTCTCTTCCTGCCTCTCTGTCTACTTCTGCTCTCTCTCTGTCAAATAAAATTTTAAAAATTTTAAATTTTTAAAAATTTTTAAAAAATGATAATACTTGTGAAATATTTTATCCATATAGGTATTTCGCAAACCGTAAATGTTTGTTCCAGAAGCATGATAAGAAAAACCTGTGTATCAAAGTAAGATACAAATAATTCTCTAGAAAATAATATTCATTCCCAATGGTCTCAACTGAGAGAGGTGTGAACACAACAATGGTGGAGGGAATATTAATACCAATACAAATAATCTACTTGCAGAACTCTATAATATAGTTCCAAACAACGAAAAGACTGTCTAGTTTTGTTTGTATAAAAGTTGTTATTTCCTTAATTGTGTCCCTCTCCATCCAAATTTATAAATTGAAGTCCTAACCCCCCAGTACCTCAGACGTGGCTGTATTTGGAGGAGGGTCTTTGAAGAGGTAATTAAGGTGAGATGAATAAACCCATTCAACTCCTGTCCTTGAATGAAGAGGAGATGAGGACACAGCTTCACAGACTTAGAGGTAGCAATGCGAGGTCACAGCAAGAACACTGACATCTACACACCAAAGAGAGAAGCTTTAGGACAGTATCATCTCTACCAATACTTTGACCTTAGTTTTGCCTCCAGAACTGTGAGAAAGTGAATTTCTATTGTTTAAGTTACAAAGGATGTGGTACTTTGTAATGGCAGTCTGAAAAAACTAATAGCTTCTTGTCTTTTTCAATTTTTATAGCAATATCCCCAGATGTATAGTTTCTAGAAAAGTTGAATACCAATTTTTACAACAAGGTGAAGTATTTGTATTGATCTTGGTATGTTTTACATTTATATCTAATATATGTATGGTACCACCCTGGGCCACATTTCTTCAAGTTGAGGACATAAATAGAAAAAGACCATCCAGGATTACTTGTTTAAATGTGGCAATGCAGAACATTATTTTGTTAATAGCTGTGGTAGATTGCAAAAATTGGTGCAATCCTTCATCCTTTACAGTGTTTATGCCCTTTGTCACTCCTTCGATTAAGAGGTAGAATCTGCATTTCTCTGCCTTTGGATGTGCTCTGGCCTTGACTGATAAAATGTACCAAAGGTGACGGTGTTACCAGTTCCCAGCCCAGGCCTCCAGAAATCTTGTGCACATCTCTCTTTCTTCAAACTCGTCTCCCCCATAAACAAAAGCTATTCCCCAGCTGGATGACAAGGGACAGGAGACCCAGTCATCCTTTACACCTTAGCAGACCACCAACCAGGTACCAGGCATTTGAATTAAGTTAGGTTATCAGCTTCCTCCCTGTCTACCATGAGCCTCATTAAGATCAGAGAAGTCTGGTCCAGAGCACGTGAAATGTCCAGCTGACCTGTGGGCTTGTGAGGAATATTACATGACGTTATTCAGCTGCCAAATCTTAAGATATTTTTTTTCTTTATTTGGTCATATAACACTGAAGCCAAATGTGCCTTTAATATGGAATTTGACTTTCCTTTCATTCCATTTTTGGATAGTTTTTCACTGTCATGTAATTAAACTCTTTTAAAATGTAATCTGAGTCTTTATCTATCTATTATCTATCTATCTATCATTTATCTATCTGTTATCTATCTATCATCTATCTATCTAGTTATTTCTTTAGCATTACTTAGGATATATCACCTTAAATATGTACTAACCTCTTGTTATAGATGCAGAAGTTGTACTCATTAGAACTTTTCTATGTAGTCAATGAAATTCCTTTAGCTCAAGGCACATGCTTATGCATGTACACACACACAGCAAAAATAGAAGTTAAATTACCTATTATATAGTACAATTTAGTAAATTACTACAATCAATTTTTGAAAATTAATGGCTTGTGTTATAGTTCTTTATAGGTTATTTTCTTTCACTGCTAATTTATAACCAAGAATCTTTTGAATCATACTACTATGCACTGTGTAGTTCTTACCAGGGTTTATTATACACTGCTGATTCTCAATCATTGTTTGTTTCCTGGATGTATTTTTTGGAAAACTTGAGGGGGAGGACTGTGATTTCTCTTTTGTTTCTGTCCTCCACATGATTCATTGGGGCTGTAAATGTGGTAGAAGGTAATAATGACTGTTTCTTTCTTTTTTTTTTAAAGATTTTTTAAAAATTTATTTATTTGAGAGAGAGAGTGAGAGAGAGAGAGAGAGAGCACAAGCAGGGTAGAGGAGTAGAGGGAGAAGAAGTTTCCTTGCTTAGCAGGGAGTTTGATGCAGGATTTGATCCCAGGACCCTGGGATCTTGACCTGAGCAGAAGGCATATATTAACTGACAGAGACACCCAGGCACCCCATAATGAATCTTTCTTGAGTGTATAAATACATGAGAGCTAATGGCCTGGCTCACATGAGGGCGCCTGGGTGGTTCAGTGGGTAAAGCCTCTGCCTTCAGCTCAGGTCATGATCCCAGGGTCCTGGGATCCAGCCCCACATTGGGCTCTCTGCTCAGTGGGGAGCCTGCTTCCTCTGCTCTCTCTCTGTCTGTCTCTCTGCCTACTTGTGATCTCTGTCAAATAAATAAATAAAATCTTAAAAAAAATTAAGAATGCTCACATAAGCAGGTAAGAACAGTGGGCACTTACTTATCAATAACCTCTCTAAAACAGGTGATAGTGTAGCCACGTCTCCCACAACTACCCTAAGTCTGTATTTCTTTATTTCTCTTCATTTCCCATGGTACAAGCCATCAAGAACCCTCATGTTATTTAAAACTTTGAATCTATTTTTTCCCCTTCAGCTTAATTTTAGTATCTAAGATTCTCTTTTTATTTCTTCTGTCCTCAGTTAAATTAGATTATCTCAAGGTACAAATCTTAGCAATGGTCCACCAGTTAGGTACCCTGTACACATATGCCCCACCCACTTGTTTAGCAGTCCTTTGGATGCCCAAGATTGAGCTGAGTCTTGATTCTTCCACCATGGAATAGATACTTTATTTCTGAGTAGCTGTAGAGCTATAAGCCTAGTAAACCCCAATCCCTTCCTTTCACTCTATCCATACCACTTAACAATGACCTGTTATCCCTGCTTAGAACATTGATCCTGAAATTCTTTCCCAAATGTAACCCGCTTGGTTGTACCTTGACACTCTGCATAACACTTGAAGTTGTCTCCACTGGAACTACAAATATGTTCTTTTTACCCCCAATGATTAGTTAGTGGCTGTATTAATTTCCTAGAGTTTTCTAACAGAATACCATAGATCAGGGTGTTTAATTTTATGAACATTTAAGAATTTTACTATCCCACAGCTCTGGAGGCTAGAAATCTAAAATCAAAGTGTCAACAGGGCTTGTTCCTTCTAAGGGCCATGAGGGAAGGATCTGCTCCAGACCTCTCTCCTTGGCTCGGTGATGCCCACTTCACCCTGCATTTCTTCTCATTACCTATCGTTTATGTTTTTCTGTCCAAATTCTCCTGATTCATGAGTCATATTGCATTAGGGCCCACACTAATGACATCGCTTTAATGTGATTATCACTATAAAGACCCTATTTCCAAAAGGGGTCATGTTCTTGGGCCTCAGGGGTTAGGACTTCAATGTATGGGTTTTGAGGGAAGCATAACTCAACCCCTAACACTGATTACAGCCTTAAATTGATAGCACTGATGTCATGGACTTGACTTTCTCGTCTCCTTGTTACTGAGATCGAAGGACAAAAAATTATGCTAAACAGAAGCCAAAGATAAATCTAAGGATTCAAAGTGAAAAAAAAAATCACTGTGCTCCACCTTCTTACTTTGCCATCTTGATATGCAAAACAGCTCTTCTGTTTGATTTGGTTTTATTTCAATGACTGGTATGCTAAGATTAGATAGATGATGGCTAAGAAAGTTAAAATAGAGCAAGAAGATGGAGAAATAGAATATCTAAAAATAAAAAAACAATATTTTCTCACTCTGGTTTTAGTAAACTATTTGACTTAAAGTTTTTTTGTTTGTTTGTTTTTGTTTGTTTGTTTGTTTTAGATTCACAGAAAGTTGAAGGGGTAATATGGATAGCTACCCTGCACCTCTCACCCAGATTCCCATATTGTGAACATTTTACATAAATTAGCATGGAGCATTTGCGATGACTAACAACCCAATTTTATTCAAATACTATCAACTAAAATCTGCGCTTAACTTGAATTTCACCATTTATCTATTTTTCCCCTATTTTCTGTTCTAGGATCCTATCCAGAACACCACATCACACTTAGCTGTCAAGTCTCTTTATTTTCCCCTGCCTGTGATTATTTCTCAAACTTTTCATAACTTTCATGACTTGAACACTTTTGAGGGGTCCTGGTGAGTTATTTTGCAGAGTGTCCCTCCATTTAGATTTTTTATCTCATAGTCAAGACAGTCATTATATTTGGGGGACCAGATACCACACCATGTCATCTGTATTTGCTGCCAACATGAGCAATCACTGATGTTAACCTTGATCACTTGGCCAAAGTAGTATTGGTTAGGTTTCTTCACTGCGAAGTTACTTTCCCCCTTTTCCTTACACTATGTAAAATTAAGTCAGTACGTGCAACCCACCCAGAAGGTGGGGAGTAGCCAAGTTGATTTATAAAAATTGTTTCTTTTTTTTCTCTAAGACTTTTGTACTACCAGATGGCTCTTTCTCTTCTATGATAAAGCAAATTGAAAGACTGGGCTTTTTAGTTTTTCATTCAGTGAAGATTGCCAGAAACATAAAAACACAAATAATTTGTTGATTACAAAAACAACAAAAAATATTTCCTGCAAAATTCAGAATAAGTATGTAGAAATATATTGTTTCTCTGCTTTATTCTTGAATATGGATAATTTTGTAGCACTTATTAAGTGATCAACAGCTTTTAAGACTTTGGGAGAAATCACTCCCAGACTGAGTTACATTAAGTTCAGGTTTCTAAACTATTATGTAATGACTCTTCCAATGGACTGTCTTTCCCTGAGAGAATCAGGGTGTGCAAGCAAGCACTGAACAGGAGCAATTTTGCCTCAAATAGCACAAAGGAGGGCTTTTTCTCAGCTTTTACTACCTTTAACTTATATCTAAATATACTGATTTATATTTTCAATTAACTAGAGGTAGCAATGTGAGGTCACAGCAAGAACACTGACATCTACACATCTGCCTTTTTGCCAAAGCAGAAAAGATGTATCTTCCTTTGCATCAATAATACAGTTTTGCACTCTTTGGAAAAGGAGAGTGACTTCAACATGCAAATCTTCTCATTTTCTAGTCTAATTGAAGAAAACAACATTTTTAGTTCTGGCCAAGTTTGGTAGATTTCTTTACAAATAAAATAGTCAATCGTAAACAATCCATATCATTTAGAGAGCAAATTTGATTAAAAATCTGTAAATATGTGCAACTAACTAATTCTGTTAAGCCTCCCTTAAGGTTGTATTCATTACAGTCAATGAGTTGATCAAGGCAAACATGATATCTCCCAAGATTATACCAGCTGTTCCTATCCTTAGTCTCCATATAAAGACAATGGCTCTGAGATTTTCGGTTATCATGATACTTGCCTATTTAGCTGGTGTTTGGGGGTATGTGACCCAAGGATATCCAATGTGTATATTGTCCAATGATCTAAAGTCCTAAATCCCAGCCCATCAGGGATAATGATGACTAGCTTTTAACAATTAGATTCTCTATGAGAGGTTGAATGTGAAATAGAATAATCAAGATGTTGATATTTGGAAGATGAAATTGAAAGAAAAGTCGAGACAGAGGAGTTGAGTCATGTTTATGATGGAAAATGGGAATGAATTTAAATGAACTCCATCCATTGGGGCAATAGCATGATTATCCTGTTCCTCAAATTTGTTAGTACAATGTGATGCTATTCTGGGTTCTTGTTTTCCATATTTCTGAGCATAACCTTCCATTACTTAAATGGTAACTGATCTTTGAAATCAAAACAACAATATATTTGCATGAATGTTTTACACAGCATCATCAGATTTCTTTGTCATTGATGTGATCAAAAATTTTAAATAGGATAATAGAATTTTAAAGTATCTGGCTATAGTTACCTCTTATTTTCCCTCTAGCATAGGACCCTTATGTTTTAAGCAAGCACTTACCAAGGTTCAAGAGAAAGGCAAGTTTGCTATGTGAAGAAATGCTAGGAATTTCCTACTAATTAATTTATAAAGATGGGACATCCTCCCACTGCTGTGAAAACACAGGTAAATTATCTGGAATAAGAGAGACTATTCCAGGAGAGATTATTAATGTTATACCTGCAGGTTTTAAATCCAAAGAAAGTTTGTTAATATCAACCAAGATACTGTGTTGTCTCATAAATTTAACTTAATTTAATTAACTGATTCCAAGGACTTGGTAACACGTGGTTTTGACTGTAGAAAATTGGTAAATGTTGTTCTTCCCAATTCTTGATATATTTCTATACCAAATTTGATTTAAATGAAACTGTGTGGGTGCCTGGGTAGTTCAGTTGGTTAGGTGACCGACTCTTGATTTTGGTTGGGGTCATAATCTCAGGGCCGTTGGATCAAGCCCCAAGCTGGGCTCTGTGCTCGGAGGAGAGTCTGCTTGAGAGTCTTTCTCCCTCATCCTCTGACCCTCTCCCTGCTCTTGCTCTCTCTCTAAATAAATACAGAAATAAAATCTAAAAAAAAAAGAAAAGAAAAGAAAAGAAACTATGAAGTCTTCAGTTGTTAGCTAATCACTTTATTAAGATATTTTGTTATAGGTTTGTTCTTGTTCTGATAATAGAAGTTATATGGAGGGGGCAAGTCATGTAAATAATTCCTCTATATTAACTAACAATTGAATATTACATCGTTTTCATTGATAAAGTTTTACATATTAATATCTAAAGGAATTTGTCTGTAATATAAATTACTTTGATCTTGACCTGATGTATTTCCTCTTAATAGGTATATTTGCTACATGAATCCACACCATTGTCAGACTTTCACTTCAAGAAGGTAGCATTTTATAAGGGGTTTAAATCTAGGCTTTAAATCTGATTGAATTGAGTACAAGTCTTTGTCACTTACTAGCTTATGACCTTTGGCAGGACTCAGTTATTTGCCTATCAGATTCTCTATTTGCAAAGTAAAGATACAGTGATTCTTGTATCAGACGATTTTTGAAAGGATTAAATTAGATAATATATAGAAAACATTTAGCATACTTATTTCTAATAGGCTAATGCTCTTTTTGGGTAAAAGATAGAATAAGGATATAACCATTGCATATAGGATATATAAGATAGGAAGGAAAAGACCAAATGGAGAATGACCAAAAAAAAAAAAAAAAAAAAAAACGCTAGTAGAAGGAAAGGGTTGCCAAAATGACAGACAGAAAGTCTCTAAGGAACCTGTTCTGTGGAATAATGCAACATGAGTTTGAGAGATTTCCACAGTAATCCATGAAGAATACTGTAGGCTTAAGTAAGGTGTAGAGTTTAAGACCTTCTCAAAGTCTATTGTTAACAGGGATGAATTAGAATTTGTCGGACTTTTTGTCTTAAATGTGCTTTGATTATCTTCCCCCCCCAACCCCTCCTTCTACACTTTGGTGAAAGCAGAAAGTTAGGAATAAAGTAAGGTATGAAACAAATGAGGCTAATATCTTCTCAAAAATTATATAAAAATAGCTTAAACACTTTAGAAAAATAGGGTAACAAATGCAGCTGCAGTCTTAAAATATTTCCCACCAGACTTCTGAGCTTCCTAAAATTCCCTTTTTAAAATAGGCCTATTAGTTATTAAGTGACTTAGAATAAAGGCACACAAAATGTAGTATTTGAAACAGCATAAATTCAAGAGTGCAAACGATAGCAATCTACAGTAAATGGTTAGATATAGGAATTAATCTTGTGGGACTGTCACAGGGGTGCTATTTTCAGTGTGCCCTAAAGTGCTGGAGATTTCGTTCTGTTCCAGCATAAATCTCTTTCTCAGCGGGGATAACAGTATGCCCACTACACATATAAGGAGCACTGGTTGAAACATAAAATAAAATTAGAGTGATCTAAAGATGAATATCAAAAGAAGGTGAATTCATTACATCAAACCTTAGTTAATCTAATTGGTGATGCATGTTGATTCAGATTAGCACATGTAGCATTCACAAATGTGAAGTACTGTTAGAAACAACAATCATGGAAGGAATTAAGAGATACATGAAAATGTGAAGCATGAAAACTAGTTTCTACAGGAAAGTTCAAGCCTAAATCCAATTGTGTCAAAACCAGTGTATATAATTTATAACTTCATATCTAATTTTATCAGTAAATGTTCTGGATTATCACAGAACCCAGAGGTAGAAATCCCAGTATTATTACATTAAAACCACTTCTAACACTTTCTCCAGTTAAAAAGAAAAAGTTAAAGAATTTTATTAAGATTTTATTATTTTTAGACACAGAGAGAGAGAGGGGAAGGAGTGGAGAGGCAGAGGGGAAGGAGAGGGAGAGAGAGAATCTTCAGCATCCTCCCCTGAGCATGGAACCCAACCCAACCTGCAGCTCCATCATGTACCTGAGACCATGACCTGAGCTGAAATCAAGGGTTGGGTGCTAAAGCAACTGAGTCACCCAGGCACCCCAAAAGCTGAAGAAATTTTTAAACCTTTCAATCAGAAACTGGGTATAAGCACATTTACACATATCGGGTAATCACTGCATTATTAGATGGCTATATTGTCTATTGCCTACATTGCCAAATATTCTTTTCAGTTATCCTTTCAAAAACTTCAGTCAGGATTCTGTATTAACCAGTACACACTGGCTTCTAGTATCCTTTAATGACTTCAGAAATATCAGTTATTGGTAGTTGATATGAAACCCACAACATAATTCTTTCCTTAAAGAATTAATGGCTTTAAGACATTAGCAAAAATAGGGGGTGGGGAAAGAAACGATACAGATTCTTTTTTTTTTTTTTTAAAGATTTTATTTATTTATTTGACAGAGAGAGAGCACAAGTAGGCAGAGAGACAGGCAGAGAGAGAGGAGGAAGCAGGCTCCCTGCTGAGCAGAGAGCCCGATGTGGGGCTCAATCCCAGGACCCTGGGATCATGACCTGAGCCGAAGGTAGAGGCTTTAACCCACTGAGCCACCCAGGTGCCCCAAATGATACAGATTCTTATTTGTGTGTGCATTTCATATTCACATAGAGATTTTCAGTGTTTCTGATGCCTCATATGTACAAATACACTGGAGAACATTCTATCTTCTTATCTTCAGTGATGCACTAGCTATAACCATGGACTCTCCCCATCTCCAGCTACAGGAAATAGACTTGACATTCAGTCCTGCTGCTTCTTCTCTGGGCCTAACCCTGCATCCACAACAAAGTCAAGCTTCCTGTGGGCTGCTCCTATTGATGACAACGGGAACTCGAATGCAGCTCCATTCTTCCCAGACAGGGAACTCCTTGAATGGGATATTTGGGCTTGAAGTGTCCTAATTGGCCTGATCCAACCTGCCTTGGAAGGGTGCTGGAGCCCAAGATGTTTCCTGCACAACCTTCTGCATCCCTCCCTCCTTTACAGTTGTCAGAAATTCCAGTCAGTCTCACTGCTCTTCTCATCTTCTCTGGCACTTCCCCCAATAAATCTTGTGTACCTCTCATTCCAATTTTGGATTTTGCTTCTAGAAGGAACTAAACTAACGTATCATTTTGAATAGATCATTCTTGATAACTGATATCAACTAGATGAGGAATTATGTCTTAATATGATTTTATGTAATTCAAAGAAAATCAAGTGCTGAATTTAATCTATCCAATTATTCATGCGCTCAATTACTGAGGTCCTGTTATATGTTATACCGACACAACTTCACACAACTCACATAGCCTCATTGTTGGAATTACTGCCTTGAAAGAAATTTTCAATTCTGATTTTTATGACAGTCAAAATGTCTCTAATCTGAGAAAAATTTCCAGGATTATTTTTAATTTATTTTTAATTTACATGTGTCTACATGTTTCATTTAGATGTAATAATGAGATGCTTGAAGAGAACTGTGTCCTTTACTTGGATAACCTTACCAGAGTACCAGAGTCTTATTCAGCAATGTCTCTTCTGTTCCAGTCAAGAGTTCTTGGTAAAAATATGATAAATGTTTTTTCATAGCAGGATTCCTCAAACTCAGCACTATTGATTTTTTGGACAATATGATTCTCTGTTGTGGTGACTGTTCTATGTATTTTTTTAAAAATATTTATTTATTTATTTATTTGACAGAGAGGGAAAGAGAGATAGAAGAGAGGCAGCACAAGCAGGGGAAATGTCAGGCAGGGGAGAAGTGGGCTCCCCAGTCAGCAAGAGTCCAATGTGGGGCTCGATCTCAGGACCCTGGGATCATGACCCCAGCTGAAGGCAGCAGCTTAACCGACTGAGCTGCCTAGGTGCCCCCTGTTCCTATGTTTATCAGTATTATCAAAATTTAGCAAATGTCAAATATTTGGCCCCTACCCACTAAATGATAATAGTAATCCTCTGGTTCTGACAACCAAAAATGTCTCAAGTCACTGCCAAATCCTGAGGAAAATTGTTTGAGAATCACCATTTTTAAGAACTTCTTGAATACCAATAAAGGGAATAGTTGAAATTATAATATGACAAATTGTTTGCTAAGTAGTTAAATGGGGTATAAAAGTGTGTGTGTGTGTGTGTGTGTGTGTGTGTGTGTGTGTCTGTGTGTGTACCACTTATGGTTTAGGGAAGTGTATGCACCTTCTCTGAGACCAAACCAATTCTTATTTCATAGTTGATTCTGTGTTACTCTGTTTTGGATTTTTGAGCTGAAAATTAAATTGCTGTTGGTTTGATCCCTTACTTATACAAGAAAAAAAAAATTGGATAATTCCATTTGCATTTCTAAAATTAAGAATTTCAAATACAGATTTTTAAAAAATCAATTCCATTTATTTTTATTTTACTTAACTATTTAATTAGTGAATATTTACTGAGGGCCTTTTATGTACAAGGTGTTGGATACGTGAGTGAACAAAATAAAATGAAACATCTTGCCCTTGTAGAGTTTGTATTCTAGTGTATCTGTAAAGTATAAGGATGTTCACTGTGTGTGTTAACTGGAACCACAAGCTGTGTCTTTTTCTTCTATACCGATGAGGTGACGCAGTTGGTGGTAAAGGCTGGGCTCTGCATAGAAAGTTGTTAATGAAGAGGTATTTATGACCATACTGAATAGAGACACACAAAATAATATCTTCCACGTTGAGTACTATTTCAGAAAGTCTTCACCCATTATTTAAAAAAATCAATACTAATTTCCTCTATTGCTTTGATTAATTACATCCCTGGCTCCCATAGCCTCTGGCTTTGCTGTTTAACTATTTCTTACACAATTATGCATTTGGTCAGCACAGAAAGTAGAAACCTTCATGCATTTGGAGAATGAAGGGAAAAAGCAGATATTGGCTGAAACACTCATGGGCTGCACACCTACAGCTTTAGGACAACCCTCAAAGTTATGACATCACAGCAAAACATTAGTCAGTAATAATTGTGATATAAAATGTTATATAAGAAAAGATTTTGTCCCATTTAATTTCTTATGTTTACATTTATCAAAAAGCAACATAAGCATTTCTCCAAGTGGCATGCATTTTTCAATTTTTATTTTCTTTTATTAAATGATAAAGGATTCAATATCAGATTTGTGGACTCTGTCTCAATTAACTAGAACTGTAATCATATCATTTCACTTCATTCAAAAGAAAAATATCTCTCTTTCACACACACATAAATACAGTCACAGATAAACACACACACATATCAAAACTTTGTTAAAAACCATGAAGTGGATTAAAAACTTAAATGTAAGATCTGAAACCATAAAAGCTCTAGAAGAAAACAGGGAAGACATTCCTTAACTTTAATTTTGTCAATGTTTTGGGTTTGATACCAAAAGCACAAACAAAAGCAAAAGTCAAGAACTGAGACAACATCAAATTTAAAAGCTTTTGAACAGCCAGAGGTTAGGGGTGGGGACAAAACAGAATGAAAAGGCAATCTACAGAGCAGAAAATATTTGTATACCATATGTCTGATAGGGAATTCATATCCAAATATATAAGGAACTTATAGAACTCAATAACAAAATCAAAAAACAGATTAAAAATTGACAAAGGACCTTAAAAGAAATTTTTTCAAAGACATACAATTTGCTCCAGGTACATGGAAACAAACTTAACATTACTAACCACCAATGACACTGAATTCAATGTCACAGTGATGTATCACTTCACACTTGTTAGAATGGGAGTTATCAAAAAAATGAGACGTGATATGAAAAAAAGTGAAGGTTTATACATCATTGTTGGAATGTAAGTTGGTGGAGTCACAATGGAAAACAATAAGGAGGTCCCTTAAAAATTAAAAATAGAACTGTTATATGATCCAGCAATCCTACATCTGGATATATATCCAAAGGAAATGACATCATTCTTTATTTTTTTAAAGATTTTATTTATTTATTTGACAGACAGAGATCACTAGTAGGCAGAGAGGCAGGCAGAGGGGCGGGGGGGAAGCAGGCTCCCTGCTGAGCAGAGAGCCTGATGCGGGGCTTGATCCCAGAATCCTGGGATCATGACCTGGGCCAAAGGCAGAAGCTTTAACCCACTGAGCCACCCAGGCGCCCCAATATCATTCTTTAGATGAGATATCTGTATCTACATGTTTGTTGCAGCATTATTTACAATTACATTATTTGTGTACACACACAATGAAATATTGTTCTATCATAAAACAGCAGGAAATCCTTCCATTTGCAAAAACATGGATGTGACGACATTATGCTAAGAAAATAAGTCAAACAGAAAAAGACACATAACTGTATGATCTCACTTATGTGTGGAATCTAAAGAACAAAACAAAACAAAACAACGCCTGCATAGAAACAGAGAGTAGATTGGTGGTTGCTGGGAGAGGGGGGTCATGGCAGGGTGTGGGAGTAGGGAGGGATGGGAGAAATGGCTGAAAGTAATCAAAGGGTACACACTTCCAGTTATAAGATTAATACCTTTTGGGGATCTAATATTCAACATGATGAGTACAGTTAACAATTCTGCATTGAATAGTTGAAAGTTAGTAAAAGATCTTAATTGCTCTCACTACATACACACACTAGAGCTAACTATAGGTGATAAATGTGTTAACTAACCTTACTGTAGTAATCATTTTACAATATATAAGTATATCAAATCATCTTGTTGTCCATCTTAAACTTATAAAATGTTATAGGTCAATTATATCCCAATATAGCTGGGACAAAAATGTTTCACCAATATCCAGGGATCAGCACACATATAACTTAGATCCATCCTGTCCATGTATATATACCAATGTCTATGATATAAGACCATAAAATACAACCACTTAGTAAAGGGCATAAACGTAACTTATTTTTTGTTTGGTTTTTTTTTTTTTTGTAAAATATACTTGCTAGTTACAGATTTGGACCAAAATGCGTTACCATCCTTTCAACTGGATTTAAAACAAATCAGAAAGTTAGCCAGAAAATTTAATTAGAATCTAATTTTAAACATTTCTATCTCACATCATTTCTAGCATTTAACTGAAATGCGAAAAAAAAAGTCTTTACATCTAAGTATTAACATTAAAACATCTGCAACTTAAAAAGAAAGAAAAAAGAAAAAGAAAATGAAGTAGGATGTGTTCAGAGGAGAACTCTAAGAATTAAGAGGTCATGACTATAAAAAAAAATAATCCCAGTCAAATCACCAATTGATACATATATTAAAACTGAGGGACCTTGATCTTTATAGTCACGAAGATCAAGACTCATTTTTCAAAGTTCAGCTAAAAATTATTTTGAAAAAATAGTCTTTAAAAGGCTCTGGTGAAGTGCCAGAGTAGTCTGTGAGTTTTCACTATTTCTACACAGTCATGAATATATTTATCAGATTTCCATGTTCTCTTAAAAAATGTTTTCAGAACGCAGTGTGAGAGACCTCAAAGGAACCATTTAGTGAAAACTATATTCCAAACTATAGTTCTGTGGTTTTGTATACTTTTACGCTGTTATCAGGGGCCCTTTGTTACTAAAAAGAAAGATTTACCTCAGCAATGATCAGTAGTGGTTCCACACATTATTTTCAATCAGCATTTTTTCTTGAATAACTCTCACTGGACAGGCCATGATGTACAACCACTTTGATAGATTTCGTTATGAAGACAGAGAACAGTTATTCCTCCAGGCAAAACATGCCAAAGGAGAATGTGTAACTGTAGCAAATCCAGAGAGAGGAAAAATTTACAAGGACTCCAGTTTGATAGAAGTGGTCAGGTCATACCTGATTAGAATATGAACTAAATAATTGAGCATGGTTTTATAATCTACTGAAATACAATAAAGCAAAATGAGTATGCTGTCAAGATGAGACTAGTAAATTAAATAAGATTAATTTGACACAAGAAGCCTTTAAACTTATTTTTATCAAACACATGACAGTTATATTTTTCATGGCAGATAGGAAACACACACACACACACACACACACACACAAACACTTGTTTATACATAAAAATCACTTTGGGTTATGTATCATTCAGGAAGTAGATTTTGAAAGAAATTAAACTGCTTATTTTTAATCCTAAATTTAGGATTTTGAGAAATGCACATTCAGGTTTATGAGGAATAGGACATCTCCAAAGAGAATGACTAAAACTTTTTGATATTAAAGTCTTCTCTTAAATTTAAATAGTATTTCGCCCATAGCATATAGTCCAGAGTTAGGCCTAGAATGTAAATTCTGCTTAGAAATACTTGTTAGTTAATTCTTGATAGTTCTAAAGAATATCTGCAAATAACATTATCTTTAATGTTCAAATTTATAAAAGTATATATTTCTCCTATCAATTACATCCATTTTTAATTACTTCTATCACAAAATCAGCTATAATACCATATCCCCTCCAAATATACAATAAAATAAAAACCAAACATGAAAATACAAAAGTAAGAGAATCATTGACTCTGGACAATTATATAGCTATATAACTTATATAATTTTTAAAAGTAAATTCCTTTTAAAACATAATTTATTGGTTGAACAACTACCAAAACAAATAGACAAACATACATGCACACACATGCATACAACCCAAAAGAAAAAACAAAACAAAACTGCAGTATTCATAACTGATCCATTTATGTAGCAGGGACAAATTATTATTTTAAGGTTACCAACACTTTATTTTTGTTGTCAGACAAAGATCCTTGACTTTACATTTACAGCTGCGAAAACAAAGAAAAAAATTCTAAGTGGTTGGTCATATATGTACCTTCTGTCTTCCTGGGTGGAAGACGACATTTATCTCTGGACAAACCGTCCCTCAATTAAGAGATGGACCACTTTGTTGAACTTATGCAAACAGGTAATATAATTCTCAGGGAAGCCTTAACTGCTGACTAGGAAAGATACATCCCGTACTATGATCACCTAACCTGGTCCTAGACAACATAAAACATTTAGGAGTGCAAGTAGTGGTTTCCTCTGAAAGAAGTGGTATTTCAGAGATCAGTCATTCAGGGACACATCAAGGCAGTAGGCTTTCATCTGGGAATAGGGAGGAGCATTTCTCTTCCTGAGTTCAAGATATGGGGTCTACACTCTGGAGAGAGACAAAACAGTTGAACTAAACTCCTGAAAATTGAAAGTTGGCCCTTGAGAAATGACCGAAAGAAGTCAAGGGAGCAATGAAGCAAAGACAGGAAGGTATCCCGGAAGAAAAGGAGCAGTGAGACATAGTAGCCAATGTGTGTTTGTGTGTGTGTGTGTGTGCTTGTATGTTAGTTTATACTTTATTTTATTGCATTTTAATTTCATTCTAAGATTCCTATTTTTTCAGGAAGTTATTTCTTTTTATTTTTGTCTTTTTATCCTAATCTCATCCAGGCTTTTCTTTAGTGAATGTCATGTGTGTGTGTGTGTGTGTGTGTGTGTGTGTGTGTGTGTGTGTGTGCAGGAATGCCTTTTCTTTTATTTATTTATTTATTATTATTTTTTTTTTATTTAAGTTTTATTTTTTTAAACCATATAATATCTTTTTATCCCCAGGGGTACAGGTCTGTGAATCGCCAGGTTTACACACTTCACAGCACTCACCATAGCACATACCCTCCCCAATGTCCATAATCCCACCCCCCCAACCCCCTCCCCCCATTAACCCTCAGTTTGTTTTGTGAGATTAAGAGTCACTTATGCTTTGTCTCCCTCCCAATCCCATCTTGTTTCATTTACTCTTCTCCTACCCCCTTAATCTCCCATGTTGCATCTCCTCTCCCTCATATCAGGGAGATCATATGATAGTTGTCTTTCTCCGATTGACTTATTTCGCTAAGCATGATACCCTCTAGTTCCATCCACGTCGTCGCAAATGGCAAGATTTCATTTCTTTTGATGGCTGCATAGTATTCCATTGTGTATATATACCACATCTTCTTTATCCATTCGTCTGTTGATGGACATCTAGGTTCTTTCCATAGTTTGGCTATTGTAGACATTGCTGCTATAAACATTCGGGTGCACGTGCCCCTTCGGATCACTACGTTTGTATCTTTAGGGTAAATACCCAGCAGTGCAATTGCTGGGTCATAGGGTAGTTCTATTTTCAACATTTTGAGGAACCTCCATGCTGTTTTCCAGAGTGGTTGCACCAGCTTGCATTCCCACCAACAGTGTAGGAGGGTTCCCCTTTCTCCGCATCCTCACCAGCATCTGTCATTTCCTGACTTGTTAATTTTAGCCATTCTGACTGGTGTGAGGTGGTATCTCATTGTGGTTTTGATTTGTATTTCCCTGATGCCGAGTGATGTGGAGCACTTTTTCATGTGTCTGTTGAGGAATGCCTTTTCTTATGATATATAACCATCTGTGCACAAGGCCACTGGCTGGGAGATGGTTTAGAAAGTAAAAAGTGATCATCAGAGAGGCTCAGAGGAAGAGTTTCAGCAAGAGATGGCAAACAGGTACTTAGGATGAATTTGTTGGGATATAATCATTCTGGGACAGGACTCTGTAAAAATCAAGACTTTAAAGCTGTCACACACAGAAAGATGACACAAGCTCTATTCTATATTATCCAGTTTATAAAGACAAGGGTGACCTTGAACGTATGGGAACTGGGCATTCAGGTTTTTTTTTTTAAGGATTATTTATTTATTTTTTTTGACAGACAGAGATCACAGGTAGGCAGAGAGGCAGGCAGAGAGAGAGAGGGGGAAGCAGGCTCCCTGCTGAGCAGAGACCAGGACCCTGAGATCATGACCTGAGCTGAAGGCAGAGGCTTTAACCCACTGAGCCACCCAGGCGCCCCCAGTTTTTGGTTTTAAGAAGATGTTAACATTGGAAGAAAATGAAACTCAGGCAGTTATTTGACCCCCCAAAACACTCCTTCAGCTTCCCAATATTTCCCAGAAATATAAGTGACGTGATAGCCCCCGTTCTTGTTGAGATTATTCTAATAATTGCAAAGTCCACTTTGTCATATATCAGTCGTTCTATTGAATTAATCAGAAATTGCACTTTGCATGGATTAGGATCATAACGAAAGAAGACAATCTTAAAAACCATAAACTACAAATCCAAAGCTTCTGATTACAGTATTTTTCAGTTTTCATCTGCCATACTATTTTGGTTTCATGTTGCTTTGTTTTATTTTCCTTGATTTCAAGAAACAAAGTCTGTGAATAAAATTGTTGATCTAGACTCACATTGAAAAGGCTGGCAGGTCAGCAAACATCAGCTCCAGTTAAGAGATCTTTACTCTACATAGAACTCTTGTAACTTTATTGCCATCTCTATATTTTAATCATTTAAAAAAATCCTGTTCCGCTCTATATTCCAGGAAGGTGGCTTAGCTTCAAGTTTTTAATCCCTTTTGCTTCTCATTTTTAGTGGGTGTTAAAAGCAAGGACAGACAGAGAGCAGCCTTGAAGGTTCCCTGAACAGACAAAACCAGTTTAGTCATACAGAAAAAGCTTAATTTAGTTTATATTGCAAGGTTAACTTGACCTGAATCATTTCTAGTTTATGCCCTTGGAAATGATAAGTAAAATATGAACTATTTCATAAGGCAGATACAGGTAACCACTGAAAATGGTAATATTGTAACCAATCACTGGGAAGAATAAACAGTCGCCACTTTCTCGCTATATAAGCTGCTTTATAAAAATATATCCCTTAGCCTCATTCTGTGTTCTGGTTTGAATGCTCTTGTATTCCGAAGTGACTTTTTAGCATGTGCACAATAGTGTTTACTAATTACTACTTCAGTGATTCATTGTTTTCACTTTGGCTGTTTTGAATTTTGACATGGGCTATGTATCCTTGACATTGGCAAGTAATGGTGACATGAAATAAGGAAGCAAGAGAAACCTGGGAATAAATCAGACATCAAATCACCTTCCAAGGTGGTGATATCTTATATATCACCACAACAATAAATAAGTATGATTCTGGGAAAACAAGTTATTACTTCCATTTGGTCTCAAGGTGCATCAAATCACTCAAAAGAAGAAATTCACTTTAATGTCTGTAGGTCTAAAATATATAAAACACACTTAGGAATTTGAACTAAGTAAAAATACATTTCTGGAGGACTACAACTATTCATCCAACAAATCACTGCTAAGATTTTAATGCTGTACCAAATAACTTAATAATCTTATTAATTAAAATGTCAGTCATTAAGATAAGTATATATTTAGTATATATATATAAATATGTAGTTATATATAGACTATATTTACATATAGTCTATATATATGGTGTATTAAATTCCACCTCAAATATGACTTTTTTGGATCATCTCCTCTTTCTTAATGCTTAGGAAAATAAATTAACACTTTAAATAAATTTAAAATTTATTTTTATTTAAAAATAATTATGGATTAATAAGAATTCTCAAAAATAGTACAGAGCTGTGTAACTCATGCCTAGTTTCTTCTCAGTGGTATGTAAATTTAGTGCAATATCAAAACCAAGAAAGTGACCTTGGTACAATGTGTGTATAGAATGTGACTCCATTTTATCCCACATGTAGTTCTGTATAATGACTATAACATTCGAGACGGTGCCATGCCATCACAGTGAAGCTCTCCCTCATGTTTCTTCTCTGTAATCCCACTCACCTTCACCCCCTCACTCCACCCCATTCCCTGTGATCATTTTATGCATCAACCTGACTGGGCCAAGAGGTGACCAGATAATTCGGTCAAACGTTATTCTGGGTGTGTCTGTGAGGTGTTTCTGGATAAGATTAACATTAGCATGGTAGGCTGGGTGAAGTAGATTGACCTCCCTCCTGTGGGTGCACCTATCTAATAATCCATCTAATCCATTTATTCTGAGCAGAATAAAAGACCAAGAAAGAATTCTTTCTCTCTGCCTGTCTGCAAACTGGGGAATTAGTCTTCTTTTGCCTTTGGACTCGGATTTGGAGGAACTAAACCATACTTCTCCTTGAGTCTCCAGCTTGCCAACTATAGATCTTGAGTTTCTCAGCCTGCATAATTAGTTAACCTATTCCTTATAGTAAATGTCTTTATGTAATTACATATATTGGTATTGTTAGTATTAGTATGTATACTAATATATTTTATATATAAGATTTATATATATTCTATTGGTTATATTTCTCTAGAGAATATATATAATTTATGATACATATAAATAATATATTTGGTGTAAATTTGGTTATATTGGTTATATTTTGTTATATTTCTCTAGATATTTCAGACTAATACTACACTTAACCCCTAATGATCACCAAGCAGTTTTCCATTTCTATAATTCTATCACTTCATAATGTTATACAAATGGAATCATATACTATGTGACCTTTCGAGATTTATTTCTTTCTCAATTAGCATGTTCTTGAGATCCACCCAAGATGTTTCAATAATCCATTCTTTTTTATTACCTAGTAGCATTCCATTAGTTATGTTTTTATCAAACTTTAATTCCTGTCCTTTTTTCATGAAGTAAATAAGTAGAATCTTCCTTTAGACTAAAGCAAACTCTCTGGAATTATCACATCATACAAACACACATGCACACACACAGGCACACATATGTATACAAGATCCATGCACGTATAAACACACACACACACACACACATAAATACATGGGCATACACATTATTTGGGGGTCTGCTTTGATTTTTTTTCTCTAAAAAAGATCCTGCTACATCCACCCCTCCCTTTGCATTAAAATCATGTTGATGCTGTAAATGTCCTCCTATCTTATAAGGATGATGTAAATGCCCTCCTAGCTTATAAGATAATTCTATACCCCTTCAAGATCTACCTTCAAAATTTCCTACTGGCTGTCTGACCAATAACTAACTGGTGATATATTGGGCCTGCTAAGGAAGAAAAAGGATTATCACCTGGAGAAACTCCAGAATATGGTTAATATATACCTTTAAGAGGTAGAGGAGTATTTGTGGGACAATATTCTATGGTGTTTTAGTTAGGTAGGATACACTACACAAAGTTTGATAGAGAATAGTTTACCAATGGGAACATACTCCTTTAATACAGGATTTAACATCTTAGCAAATACCCCGAGTATAGTACTAACATGTCCCTAGAATGGCCCTTGAAAACATGGAAAAAATGGTGGTGTACATTAATTGAAGTAGAAATGTCAGCACTATAATGGCTTTGAAGGACGGCTTCAAAAAATCAGAGAAGTGGGCTAAATAACTTTCTTGTTGAGTGTCTCAAGTAGGATCCAGAGGACATTCTGCTTACCAAAACAATGGAGTATCAGAGTGAGAAGACAAATTAATTGTTGAGAAGCTCAGCTGTGGCTGTTCTTTATAGGACTGATGATAGAAAATTCTATTACATAACTGGGTTCCCTGATAATGATAGGTTTTCAAAATGATAGGAACTAAGAAATGACATTTACCAGCAGAAACAAGTGAGTGAAGAAATCACAATAAGATAATAATGGACTGGCAATCATGAGGTTTTAATCCACACACAGCTATGGAGAAGTCAAGCGCTTCTTGAAACAAGATAGATGGACAGCCAGCAAAAGAATAAGAAGAAGATATGAAGATTGGATAATGTGTTAGACTGAACAATATCAAAGAAAAAGGGAAGGTGGAGAGATTTTTTATTCTAGAAAACAGAAGATAATGTGACATCAGTAGAGAGAAAGATTTGAAGATGCTATACTAAGGGAAGTGAAGAAGGGGAGAGGGTTCATAAGTCTAGAACTGCAAAGAGTATAGCTCTGGAAGCCAGAAAAGAGAAGGAAAGAGATTCTCTCCTAGAAAATCCAGAAGGAATAGGCCAGGAAAAAACCTTGGTTGGACCTAATTAACTAATTTCATACTTCTGGACTCTAAGGGAATAAATTATTTTAAGGCACAAAGTTTGGAATAATTTGTTAGAACAGACATAGAGATCTAATACTCATTATTAGAAGGCTGAAGATGGTCACTAAAACAAAATGATGCAATCTCTACATAGTAGACTTAAACCAGTTTTCAACCCAGAACCCACAGGCTGATGGAAAACTTAAGTCTCTGTCAGGAAGGAATTTGTACCTAAGACTAACTTATTCTATAGCAATTCGTATTAGAGTTCCCCAAAGGGATCTATAAGCCAATACTTAAATATGAATTGAGGAAAGGGGAAGACCCAAATGTTAGAGGATTTAGGGACAACCTGACCATTATATCCTTGCTAGAGAGGGGAAAAATGAGCGCCAGATCCATGGACTCCTTCACTGCGGGCCCCCTGTATCTACAAAGCCACTTAGGATTCAGTACTCCATTCTTCAAATTATAATAGGTATGGATGTACTTGGTATGTGGAAGAGTCCTCATATTGGTCACTTGGCCTGTGGGGTGATTGCTGTAATAGTGCAGAAGACCAAGCCAAGTTGCTGAAAGTGCACACACCTGAAGAAAGTAAATGAAAAACAATAACACATACTGAGAAGAGGGAGAAAAAGGTAGAAATTAATATCACCTTAGGATGGTGGATTATGATTGTGTGGGTTATGCCATCAATTCTTAATGTTGGGTATTGCTCCCAATCAGATCTCAAATTAATTCACAATTTGAAGGTGCTAAAAGTGCATGTTAACTGGTGGTTGACAGTGGACTACTGCAAATAATCAAGTAGTAGCCTTTATTTCAGCTGCTGTGTTACATATAACATGGTTTTTGGCACCTAGTAAGTGGGCAACAATCTTATGAATGCATACATTTTCATTACTATCAGGATAAAAGACCAGAAATAGTTCTTACTAAGGTGAAACGGGCAAGAGGATGCATTGAACGTATTGTTCCAGGAATATATTAACTTTTTACTTTTTGTTGTAATTTTATCCCAAAGTACTTGTACTATTTAAGCAGTACACAGAAGATGGGATGGGTGGGTTGCTCAGTGGGTTAAACATCGGATTCTTGATATCAGCTCATGTCATGATCTCAGGGTTTTGAAATTAAGCCCTGCTTTGGGCTCCACACGGTGTGGAAACTGCTTGGGATTCTCTCTCTCCTTCTGCTCTTCCCCCTCCTCTTCTTCTTTAAACAAACAAACAAACAAACAAGCAGTAACAGAACATTGCGATAGACCACTGTGTTGGTAGATGTTAATCAAGCCAGATAAGTCAGAAGTGAAAAAATGTCAGAGAACTCTGTAAAAAAACATTTTCTTTCTTTCTTTTCTTTTTTTTTTTTTTTCTGGTTTCCAAGTTTTCTTTTTTTTTTTTTTAATTTTCTCATTTTTTAAAATTTAAATTCAATTCGTTAACACATATGTATTATTTGTTTCAGATGTAGAGGTCAGTGATTCATCAGTCTTATATAACACTTAGTGCTCATTATATCCTGTGCCCTCCTTAATGCCCATCACCCAGTTGCCCCATTCCCCCATCTTCTCTCCTCCAGCAACCCTCAGTTTGTTTTCTGTGACTAAGAGTCTCTTATGGTTTGTCTTCCTCACTGATTTCATCTTGTATCATTTTTTCCTCTTTTTCCCTATAATCCTCTGTTTTTTAAATTCTACATATGTGAGGTCATATGATGATTGTCTTTCTCTGAAAACATTTGCTTTCAAGTGTAAGTGTGTCAGACAGGTCTTTAACACATTCCCACTATCTCTACTCCTGGTATTTACACCTCAGTGTTACCATGCCCTTTTTAGGGTAGGCAAGCAGGCCCTGTGTCTTGCTCCTAACCAATAGATGCAAAAGTGACAGGATAAACATGATTACTTGTGCAAAATTATGTTAAATAAGAATGTAGTTGCTGTTTCTCTGGAGACTATTTCTTTCCCTTGTTGACTTAAAGAAGGAAGTTCTTAAGATACGAGCTGCATATGGAAGGAGGGGCAGTATCTGGCCAATACCCAGAGAGAAAACAGGGCTCTTGGTATAACAACTCTCATTACAAAAAATAAAAGAAAGAAAGAAAGAAAGAAAGAAAGAAAGAAAGAAAGAAAGAAAGAAAGAAAAAAGAAAATTCTTTATTTGAGACAGAGACAGGGAGAGAGGGAAAGAAAGCATGAAGAAGGGGGAAGGGGCAGGGGAGAGGAAGAAGCAGACTCCCTGCCAAGGCCCCAATCTGAAGCTTGATTCCAGGATCCTGAGATCAAGACCTAAGCTGAAGGCAGATACTTAACCACCTGAGCTAGCCAAGTTCCCCACTGGTATAATAACTTTAAAAAACTGAATGCGTCCAACAACCATGTGATCTTGAAGATCACCAGCCTTAGATGGGACTACATTTCCAGGCCACAGTGGATTACAGCCTTGTAGGTTACCTAGCTATGCTAGGTTCAAATTTCTGACCCCCAGCAATTGTGAGATAATAAATTTATGATGTTGACACTGCTAAGTTTGTGGTAATATTGTCACAAAACAATAGAAAATTCATACAGCAGAAGACAAAACTCCAAAGATTTAGGAGCCTAACATATTGATGATGTTTTTAAGGATCTAATAATCTTGGAATGGTAAAGGAATTGACAAACTTTTTCAGAAACAACCAGAGAATAAATATTTTGGACCTTCAGAACACAAGTTCTCTGTTGTAACTATTCGACTTTGTCATTGTAATTTCAAAGCATGCATAGAAAATACGCACATAAGCATGTTGGGCCTGATGCCCCACTTAAAATGAAGAACAAATGCATGCATTTCCAACAGGAATCTAACATATTACCTTACATAACTCTTCAGGTTCTAGAGACATCGTCTTCCACACATGTGAATAATGTTCAAACTCGTTTACTGAGTAACATGGCAAACTTAATTTCCCAAATTTGTGAGTGCAAGAGTAGAAAAATGCAGTCCAGTCTGCTGTATAGTTGGAAAAGATGTTATATGAAATTTATGACAAAGTCTTAAATTAAAATGTAGTCCCGTAGAACTCTGGAGTGAGGCCACATGCTCTGCAGAAGGAAATCACACAACATTTGGAAATCCCTTCCTAGAATGTAGGCCCTAGTTCAGATGGAGCACATGGTGATAGATTATTAAATCATTAAGCAACCAGAAAATTCCATATGACCTAGGGCCTTTTAGACCCACTAAGGCATAGGTTGAGTGGGTAAGAGGCAGTTCAGTATGATAGAGGTGTTACACTGGGATGTATCCTACACATCACCATGACTGCTTCACCAGCACTTCTACCATGGCTCATGTCTATGGCTTCACAGGGGGCTCTTTATGACCACAGGATGAAACCAACCAACCAAACAAACAAACAAAATCAAGCTTGGATCAAAGATAGGTTAGCTTAGTATGTATATGTAGTCCAAAAATAGATCCCATGGTCTTAGAAAATCACTCAGCAAGCAATGAGGAGAAAGTCCCCCAATGTGCTGTTATGAGAATTGCATCTGGTTCTCCAATATGTAGGAAAAGAGAACTAGAACAGATTTAAGAGCAGGGAATTGTTGATTAGCCTGGCTAGCCGGCCATGAGACTTAAAGGAGAAATAAGAAATTGAAAAGTTAAAGGAAATCAAGTTTCAAAGCAGGCATGCAGATGGGCTTATATTGTCATGAAGGGTGACGTTCTCTCTAACTCATGTTAACAACAACCAGAAAGGATTAACCATAGACTAAACATTTGGGTAGTCCATATGATTCTATTACTTCACACCAGCCATCTCTGTCATTGGCCATCCTGGTGCTGGTAGAATAGGTGTATGAATGATCTGATTGTTGTGATCATTGTAGTCATGAAGACTACACAGAGTGTAACAGCACATGTGTCCACTCACCAAGACTGACTTCATTGCTGCCATTGCTCAGTAATCAACCAGCTGTCCACAAAGACCAACCATCAGTCCCTAACATGTTCATCCTTCAAAAAGCCCAACCAACTACTTGTTGGTAAGTTTGTTTCACTGAACCCTTTCAATCCTAGTAATAGCAGTGAATTATGTTTATCAGGATCAACACATTTTCCAAAAATGCATTTGCCTTTTCTGCCCATGGAGCCTTGGTCAATACCAATATTTGAGGAATTACAGATAGTGTGATCAACATCTCAAAATTCCATATAACGTTGTTTAAGATTAAGGAATCCTTTCAACAGTAGAGGGGAGGGTGGGACCATTGACTAGGTAAGTAATCATTACCTGGACTGCTTTGTTCTTTCACATCCACACCATGCAGTTGCCACTTGTCTGTTAGAACATTAGAATGAAGGGCGCCTGGGTGGCTCAGTGGGTTAAAACCTCTGCCTTCGGCTCAGGTCATGATCCTGGGGTCCTGGGATTGAGCCCAATATCGGGCTCTCTGCTCAGTGGGGAGCCTGCTTCCTCCTCTCTCTCTGCCTGCCTCTCTGCTACTTGTGATCTCTGTCTGTCAAATAAATAAATAAATAAATCTTAAAAAAAAAAAAGAACATTAAAATGATCTCATGTAAATGAAACCGAGATGTCACCTTACAAACAATAACTAATGAGAAGTGGGCAACTTCCAGGACAAATTGTATACTCCTAATCAGGAACCAGAACTCTGGAATATCAAGCATGCAATTTCCATACAAGTATTCTGTGGTGTGTTTTACTTTGTTTTGTTTTAGTAATTGCATTTGTAAGAAATATTAACAAATGGCTCTTTTTTTTTAAAGATTTCATTTATTTATTTGACAGACAGAGATCACAGTAGGCAGAGGCAAGAAGAGGGAGGGGGGAAGCAGGCTTCCTGCTGAGCAGAGAGCCCAATGGGACTCGATCCCAGGACCCTGAGACCATGAGCTGAGCCGACGGCAGAGGCTTAACCCACTGAGCCACCCAGGCACCCCTAAATGGCTCTTTCATATCAAAATGTGGTATGTAGTACCATTGTTTTCTCTGCTGAAAGTCAAGTGTAGAGAAGAAAAATCAAATTTCAAAACCATCTTAAAAGTATACTTTAATTATTTTAAAATCCTTTTAATCAGAGTTGTCAAATAAATGCATTTTATGTTTTCATATCTTAGCATCATCTTTTCAATGTTTTTCTTGGCAAAAATAACAAGAGAAAGAAAATGAGTTTCTTTTATACTGAAATGAAAACTTCAAAACTGTTATTGATCTTTTCACATCACATCAAAATTACATTGATTGTGGACCAGACAAGCTATTGCCAATCAAGAGCAAATTCAGAGTAATTTTAGAAGATGTGAGTTGGTCTAAGTCAGTAAATGGGGAGAGGCAGTTTTTCTAAAGAAGGCTCTCATATAATATCTCTTTTAAAATGGCAATTCTAGAAGATATGTGCCCATAAATGTGTTCCAGTCCAAGGAGCACCCTTTGGAGTGTCAGTACCAGAGATGGAATCCCCATTGACACCTGCTGTTGGTAAGAGAGCAGTGCAGCAGCCTTTCACAGATTTACTCCTTCAGTCTCCTCCAAGAACTCCAGAATTTCCTGTTTATCAGATATGCCAGACATTCTCACTTTTGGTGAGATGATTCTAAGCATAACACTCTAAGAAGCTCCCAATTTTGAATGTACCAAATGTTTTTTGCTCTGTAAGATATTACTACTGAAATTTCCAGATCAGAAAGTTTTGCATGACCCTGTGAGGTTAAAAAATGGTAGCACATCAACGACCTGCTAATGAAAATAAAAAGAAGAAAAATAACAAAATACCTATGATTATCTCATAAAATATGGTAAATTTACTTTGATTAATACTAACATAGCCTATCAAAAGACCTATTATCACGGCTAGTATTATATACAGATTTTATACTACATAGTATATGCTGTGTATACTGCACATTACTGTATACAGACAGCAATATAATGCATACAACTCTGTGTGTATTGATGTAAATGTATGTACACTTTTTGCTTCAAGCATTCTTTTATTCATTTTCATTCATTCAACAAATATTTACTGACCTATGAACATTGGACAGGCATTGGTGCTATCATATTAGCAAGAAAGTCATGGTCCCTGCTCTCATAACCTGTCTTTTTTTTTTTTAAGATTTTTAATTTATTTATATAAGAGAGAGTGCATGTGTGTGTATGAGAGCAGAGGAGCAGGGGAAGGGACAAAGGGAGACAGAGAAAAATAAGCAGACGCCCTGCTGAGTCCATAGCCCCACACAGGCTCCATTCTAGGACCCTGAGATCATGACCTGAGCTAAAGTCAGATGCTTAACCAACTGAGCCACCCAGGCAGGCACTGTGCCCTCATAATATTTCTTACAGTTTGTGAGAATGATAAAACCTAACATTAATAGAAATGCTATAACATGCACTGGATTGACTATATACTTGTATTATCTGATACTTAAAAAAAAAAAAGTAAAGATTTTATTTGTTTGAGAGGGAGAGAGAGAGAGAATGTGCATGCACAACCAGGCAGAGGGGCAGAGGGAGAAGGAGAAGCAGATTTGCTGCCAAGCAGGGAGTCCAGAAGCAGGGGGCTCCATCCTAGTACCCTGAGATCATGACCTGAGCCAAAGCAGACACCTAACCAACTGAGCCCAACCACAAGCCCCTCTGATATGCTTTTTAAAAAAGTTTATTGGTAAATATTAGAACTGAAGCCAGTTCTTCAGTAAGTCAGGTAAGTGTTAGAGAGGGAAGAAGAAGGGATTTTATGTAAGGTGGACAGAGAACTCATCTGTGAGAAAGCAGCATTTGGTCAGAACCTGAATGATCTGAAGATAAAGTCTGTATATAGGTTTCAGGGGAGGGGGGATCAAGTAGATAAACCCTGAAATGGAAAAAAATTTCCTAAGTTTGAGAGTCGTCAAGAAAATGCCAATGACAAGAGGCAAGCATAAACCCAGTTCAGAGTATGTGGTATCTTGTGACTATCATGGACAAGTGTAGATTTGACTAATAGTGAAATTGCAACTGTTACTGGCCAATGAAAGTATTACTACCACCAGCAACAGCGTCATTTAAATCAGGGTAGAATGAGGCCATTCAGCTGAAACAGCTGTTGATCATAAAAGCTTAATAAGAAATAGGAGGAAAAAAAGAGATATGATGAAAACTAGATTGCCTGTTTTTTTTTTGTAACTGTTTTACATGCTTATTAAGAGTAACAATAAAGATAATAACAACAACAATAACAACAAAAGTTGAGATAGAAAGCATAAAGTCAATTTCTACTTAAAAATGTCAAATTATGTTCCTCTGGTCATATCACACACAAATGTGAAAAACAAATATTCTATGACATTAAAAAAGTTACGACAGAAGCAGTGTAAGATAAAAGTTTAAAAACAAAACAAAATGTTGAAGCAGCAACCGAAGACCAGTCATGGGACAACGGAGCTATGAGAAAGTCCTTAGCGTCCTATGCGTTTGAACTATAAAGTTGGCTTCAAGTCGACATGGGGCAGGAAATCTGATATTGCACACAATTTAAGGCAAATGCTTTCTAAAAGCTTGGTCCGGGGCAGCAAAGCAGAGAGTAAGATTTCCCAAGTGCAGAAAGCTGAAGGTGGGGTCAGAGAACCCAGAAAATTCACCAACCACTCACAAAGCTAGCAGTTTTGTTGTAAAACAGACTCAGCTATCTCCTATTCTTGCTCGTCATGTACATCCTCTCCTCACTACTTTTTAGAGGCTTTCTTAACACATTAGCCCATATTTTCTAACAAATAACTTTGTCAATTAAAGAAAAATAATATCTTGGTTCAAAGTTTCTATCATTCTAATTTTCAATGTCAAAATAGCAGAGAAAAAGAAAAGGCTGTGGTGGGTGTCCTGTGAAGCTAACTCTATTGTACTTGTCCCGTGATTCAAGAGATATTTTAACATGGTGCAGAACATCTTCCCCTTTTATTAACTTAGGTAAAAATTTTAAGTGTTTCTAACTGGTTCTAAAGATACAGCTCAATCGTATCCCAGTCCTGGATCTCCCATAGTCTTCCACCTGATGCTCTCTGATACAGGAAGGAAAGTGACCTAGACTGTAGGACACAAGCATCTCAACACCTTGAAGTTGGCTTCATCTTCGGTAAAGTGCGCAGCCAGGAAAACAAAATCAGTCTTACCGAGAACAGAAACCCAAATACTCCATGGCACAATTGAAAACAGTTATAGAGCCCTTTCTGCATTTGATGTTAAGGAGCCTTTTCTTATACTCTTTTTTCTTACTTAACCATCCTGGAATTTATGTTTATATGCTATATGAAATATAAATGCATTTATGTTTATATGCTATATGAAATATAAATGCATTTTTATTGAATAGCCAAGTATCAAAAAAAATTGAATGCCCCACGTGTTACCCTGATTAGAAATGAAATCTTTACTATTTTCATACTGTATATAGGCATTTTATATGGTATACGAACAACTGAGTCTAAACTACTACTTTTCTCCAGTGATTAACTCCATACTTGTTTAGTTGTTTTGTACCAGTACAACGCATGTGTGGTTACCATAGTTTTATAGCATGTCTTCAGGGCTGATCAAGCACATTCCCATTAATTATTTTCTTTTTCAAAGTAGTCTTTATTTTTCTTGCCTATTTTCTCCTCCTGTGAATATTAGCATCTTAGCAAGTTCTATCAAATTTCAGTTGAGGTTTCGGGTATGATTTCATGAAACACAGAGATGAAAAGGGAGAGAAGACTGATGTGCTTACAATTTAATGTATTTCTAGTTAAGGACATTTCATATCTCTTATAATAGTCAGGATTCTCCAGAGAAACAGAACATGTATGGGATACATACAGATAAATAAAATGAGATTTGTTTTAGGAATTGGCCCATATGGTATGGAGCCGGAGAAGTCCCACAGTATGTCATTTGCAAGCTGGTGAACCAGGAAAGCTCACTGTATAATTCAATTCAAGGCCAAGGGCTTGAGAACTGAGGAGCCTCTGGTTTAAATCCCAGACTATAAGGACCCAAGAACAGGGAGCTCCGATATCTGAAGGCAAGAAAAGATGGATGTCCCAGGTAAGGAAAAAGAACAAGAGAATTTGTCCTTCCTTTGCCTTTTTGTTCCACCCGGGCCCTCAGTGGATCGGCGATGCCCATGACATTGGACAGCGCCAAACTTCTTTGCTCAGTCTACTAAATGCCGTCCTAACCCCTTCCAGAAACACCCTTGCAGACACACCCAAAAATAATGCCTTACCAGCTGTCTGGTCATTCCTTAGCCCAGTCAAATTGACACACAAAATTAACTATCACATCTCTCCCTCCCAAAAGTTATTTTTGTCTTTCACTAAATTTTTCCAATCTCTTATATGCAACTTAAACATTTCTTGTTAAATGTATTCCTAGAAACTCCATAGATTTCTCTATGAATAAGATCATCTTTCTGTGAAAATGTAGAGTTAGCTATGAATTTGTATTGGAATGTTATAATGCCTTGCATCTGACTTCTTGGCTAAACTAATTTGTAAGTTCTAAGAATTGTGTCAGTTTATTGTTTTTGTAGATATTCCATGAAATTAGCAAGTATTTAACAAAATAGCCCAAATAAACAAATAGGAATTTGAATGGGAAGCAAAATAGAACTGCAATTACCAAGTCATTCTTTTGGGAACTTTTACTAACTAGTTGAATTTTTATAAATCTCTAATTACTAAGGCATTTTGTCCCAATGTCACAATTTACAAAGAAATAATAGAGGGGGAAAGCTCTTGTTTACTACATGTCACTTAAGGTCACAAAGTCATACATGTACACACAGCTCATTATTCTCCACATCATATAGTTATGCCAGATACTGCTTTTGTATTAATTAATTGCTATTATAGGCAAACTGTTGCAGGTATTTAAATCTGTTTGCTATGGGAGTGTACTTATGTCCACATGCTAATGCACTCTAATAAAATAACAATTTGAGAAAAAAACAGAAACAGAGACTCACCTGCAAAGCCTTTTCTGCTTTGTCATATATATTAGCAGATGACCTCAGTGAAAATCATTATCACTTCTAAGAGAAGATAAATGTGTTAATCTGACAATCGTAAGGTAAATGAATAGAACATTTATGTCTGCTCTTGAAATGAATAATGTAGCGACTCCATATTTTCCAGCTCAGTTAGATGTTTTGGTTGTTGTTGTTGTTTTGTTTTTGTTTTTTTCGAAGAGAGACTTGGATTGAGTTTTGTGAAGAAAGTATGCTTACTTATTGGATTTTCCCTGTTTTTTTTTTTTTTTTTAACTGATGACTATTTTAGTCTCCTAGATTATTTAAAGGACTAATTTCAACCTTTTAGAAGTTTGATGTGTTTGGTGTTATTAGACACTCATTTAATTATTAGTTACCTATAAGTTGCAAATATTTATAAGGGGTGGAGAGCCATCTTTCTAAGCTGTCCTCTTGTAGCCAGGAGAGAGGGATACAAAATATGACAGGACTCGATCTGCAAAAAAAAGAATAAACCTATCTGGCCTTTTAATTTCTTAATTTTTTTTTAAAGATTCATTTGAGAGAGAGAAACATGGAGGAGGGCAGGAGCAGAGGGAGAAGGATAGAGAATCTCTGCTTCTCTCTGAGCCCCACGTGGGGCTCCATCTCACAATCTTGAGATCGTGACCTGAGCTGAAAGCAAGAGTCAGATGCTCAACTGATTGTGCCACTCTGGCATCCCTATTTGGCCTTTTTAAAAAACCTTCCCTTCAATGAGATTTCCTCTTACCTAAAAGCTATAAAATTATACCCCAAATTATATTCGTTACAAATTAGCTTTCATATAAAGACTGTCAAATAAGTACTTTTCCAGGAGGGAAAAAAGAATCAATGATACGCTATTTAGCAAAGTCAAAAAATGACTTTCATCATTTATCTCTGCAACAGTGAGAAATGGCATTGTTTGGAAGTTGTCTGTTTTTCACAAAACTGCCCTTATTATTACCTACCACCATGCGTCTTCAGCATCCTCTGGGAGATTATGAGAAATGCTGAATCTCAAACCTGACACCACCCAAAACTTACTGAATCAGAAACTCTGAAAGTGCTACCAGCATTGTGTGTTTTAACCGTCTCTACAAAGGAATCTGAGAAATTCTAAACTTTGAAAACCACTGGACTGGTGATTACCTACTTCTTAGAAGAACTTACATTCTAGAGGGGAAGATACAAGCAAATGGAAACCTAACCAAGAATGGAAGTTCAAGTATTATTTCTGAAAGAAGGTAATAGAGAAGAAAGAAAAGGGGATCTTCCTTTGTAGGTAGCATGTGTTAACTTATTAATTTTAGTGAATACAGAAAAAATGATCATTTATTCTGACCCTTTCCAATGCCCAGCACTCAGGGACTGCTATCATTAATTACCTAAGTAATTTTCAAATTACAGATATGAAGTCTCAAAGGAATTAAGAGATGTATTAATTGCCAAGGTTATACATACATCTAGACATCCAGGTTGGTGTTCAAAACCCATTTACCTCTACCTCTATCCCTCTTTCCCCAAACTACATTCTTTCTGCCAAATTTCAATGCGTCCTATTCAGGACAAGTGTATTTCTACCTACAAAGACAACTTACAAGAGTTGTTCAGAATAAGTGAGACACTTGTTTGCTTAAGATTTTAAGTTCCATTAGATGTCACGTTTAGGCTGTTTCTCTATTCCAAAGCTTTTCATTTTCTTCTGATCATCATAAAATATCTAATGTCCAAATTCCACTGTATAGTAACTGCCTATCGCTATCTCAACTTAGACTTTTCAGAAATGTCATCAATTCTTTTTAAGAAACCGAAGAATTTCCAGGGATTTACCTTCTTCCCATAAACAGAGTCTCAACATGTAAATATTTGTTCAGTTAAGATTGTTCATAAACAGGAAGAAGTGTCCCTAAGATAGGACAATTTCTTGGATATCCTGGGCCCAGTGCTTAGGAGCATAAGGGATTCTGAGCCTCATTGTTCTTCTCTTAATATTACAATTCAGTTAATTTATTTTTTTAAATGTTATTATAAAGGGTCCATGAAACTCAAACACATGACAGCTTTTTTCAATTTTTCTTTCTTTCTTTCTTTCTTTTTTTTTTTTTTGGTGGATTGTAAATTGATCAATTTCATTTGGACTTCATATTTCCTATACTAATATCCTTTTTCATAAGTTTTAGTTTCTCACCTTGTCTCCTTTTAAATGAGTTACTAGGAAAAGAATTTTGTCTTTATAATTTTATCCTTAGCCTGACCCATGTTAAGTGGAGTAGCTTTTTGTTGAATGAATATTATAAAATATTTTAACTCCTATTCTATGATTATTATAAAAATTGAACCTTTAGGATTTAACTATTAAACTGCCAATACTCCTTTTCTCTCTAAGGCTTAATGAATATGAAACACTAGTATTTATTGTGTTCACATCATTTAATCACTCATTTTTTCCTGACATCAATATGATATAGCCACTATTTCCATTCTACAAATGAGGACACTGAGACACAGAATAGCTTTGTAAGCTGCTCAAGCTCATTTGATACAAAACAGTAGAAGTAAGATTTAAATTCAGCACACTGGCTCCAGAATCCATAATGATCTACTTCACATGGTCAACCTCAGTGTTTTGACAATTCAGAATCATTTTGTTATGAATGTATTCAAAACCACAAACTTATGGGTGGTGTTAATTACTTCTTTCTTTATTTATTTAAAATTTTCATATTTTTTAGTGTTTGTGGAAGTATGTGAATGGTTGTTAACTTTTCATTGATAAAATATTTATGTTATAGTTAAATATTTACATCTTAAAATTAATACAGGTTTTCATAATCATAAATCTTATCTTCCAATTTGACATATACCATATATTTTAAATATTAAATATAAACTATTATTAAAAATGATGGAACTGAAATATATCCTTGAAATCCCAATGCCAAAGTGATCTGTAATCTCCTGTAAACTACATTAAAAAGAACTAACAGCTAAATCCATTTACAAAATACCTAACATAGTAGCTCCATCGCAGATACCTTCATAATCAACTCAGTGCAATGAGAAAAAGCCAATCAATCAGCCAGACGTTTAATCAAAGCACACAATGAAAAATCTATCAAAACAAGGATCTAAAAGCAATTGAACTTTGATTACTTGAACACCAAATGTGCACGAAATGTGAACACCAAGTTGACTCTTTGTCAAATAAAAGATTCAGCTACCTTTTTTTCCCCATGAACTCTATTGCCCCATTACTCAGGATGATATTTATATCAATGAATCAATTTTCTGAAAAGCAGTTATTTCTTCCCAAAAGTTTACAAATATTCAGGTAAGGAAGGGAGAAAACAACATAATGCTTTTAAAAAAGAAATCTGTAGAAACTTGCTATACTTAGAAGAAATTATTCCAAATTAACAAATGTTAGTTACACAACCAATCAGAAGGCTGAAGAAATAAAGTAGTATGGGAAAAATTGATTCCTGACATGCTCACTTAACACAAATTCAGGGAACAAAGTATGTACTTCCTTTTTGAAAAGTCTCACAAATTTTGTTATAAACTAGAGGAGCTGCAGAAACACCAACAGTGTTGCCTTCCCCCCACCCCGACCAGGCTTCCTAAACAGTAATAAAGGTGTTTTTTGTTGTTTTTTGTGTGTTTGTGTCAGTTAAGAACTGCTCTATTATCAGTTATCAATAATGGTCACACTCATATTGAAACATCTGACTAAATCTCACTTGCTATTTAAACTTCCTGGAGAATCATTTAATCAGGAACAGTTTGTATGATCTAAAATCAACTGAATAATTATTCTCCATTGAGGAATGGCTGAAAATTTAGGTGGGTTTGAATTTAAATTTTAAAATGTGATGTGGAGCATAGAATGGCTTCCATTGTTAAAAAATTCATCACATTTTTTTAAAAAAGATATGAATAACATTGTTTTCTCACTTAATATTATTATATTGTCATAGGGCACAATATCATCTTGAAGATAATTCTTTTGCAAATTGAGCCAGAGAACTAAAGAATAAAATGTAAATGAACTTCAGTTCATTCCTTTTTTGAAGGAATGTAAGGGTCAACGGTATTTCTGAATCTGGATTACTAGTTTAAACCCTGTCCACCAACACTACATTTTGTAAGTTTCCAACTACAGCATGTGATCAAAAAGTTACCATCACTCTTTTTTTGTAGTAGAGTTTTATGGAAAGCATCAGTGTTATCTAAATTGGATACAGATGAACAAAGAATGTTGACAAGCTTCTATGCTTATGTGAATATCTTACCCCTTCAGATAGAAACACTTTCTTTAGCCTAATGCCATTTATTTGGGGTTTTGGACTGCTTCTGATATTCAGGAAATTGGAGACTTCATCAGGATGATCATCTTTCATCTCTCACTCTCCATATAGTTTCTGGGATATTTCTGAACACAGGAATGTTACCATAACATTGATGACTAGCTTCTTTCACTGTTAGATGGTCAGCCAAAAACAATGGCTCTGTTAGAATGATCCAGTGCTTCCTGAAATGTTAAGGACCTCATTCAAAGCCTTGTCCTTCCTCCACATATGTTTAAGTTGATAACACTTTTCTTATCTACCTCGGACCACAGGAATAGTTTTAAAAGTTGATATGCTATTTCCTACTAAATTTGCCAAATGACTGTTTCTCTATCAGTGCTCTGAAATCATACTAGTGAAGAGACAGCACAAGAGAGAACACTTGGATTTAGTTAAGGAACCACCAAAGACCAATGCCATAGAAGAAGCCAGTCATCCCTTTCCACAAAAGTCATACTACAGTTTTAGTTTTAGATCTTATACAAATGCTCAGTATCCTCATTTTGGCCTTGCACTCATTGATTTTATATTTTTGAGATGGTACATTCTCTGCATTTATTCTGAAAACCTCATGAGCTGCCCAAATCTGTATTTTCCATCTTGACCTACAAGAAAATGGTCCATCTGGTTCTCTATTTTGACCTGCTGTGAGGCATTGCCTCTTGGTTACTCCTTTGGCACCTACCTCCCCAGCAAGGAGTTCTTGAATTTTTCTGATTCTAAAATAAAGAGGCAGGCTCCTCTGAACTAGCACATGCTTAGATGTTACAATTACTTATTTAGCAGAGTCTCTGCTACTTATTATCTGCTACAGAGTCTCTTCTCTTGAAATTCCCGGAGTTGAGATCACCTCTTTGCTGCCTTTGTACTTCTAAAATAGAGCGAAAGTTATGGAAAATGAATGAGCAAAGTTAATTCCTCCATATTCCCTGAGGATTCTATTTTTAGGCCAACACATGAGCTCCTGGAGAAGTTAAGATCATAGTTTTTAATTTACAGATTTCTTTTATAGGGATAACAAATGCATAAGTTTAAGAAAACAGAATTTTCTCCAAGTTTTTCCAAGCCACTGGGGATGTACATACCTTTGAGGTGAATTTTTCGTTTGTATTTTCACCATCCGATTTTCTTGGAGGAATAATTTTATGGATGAAGTTGTTTGCCTTCCCCAGAGTCTAAGAATCACCTGACTCCACAGTGAGTGCAGGCACCTAATTAAATGTTCAATAAAGGCCCCCTCAGATTTGAGTAAGGAAGAATATGTATTGAGGCCTTGGGCCCTACCTGAAGCTCATACTCATATTTTGCTTTCTTTCCTATTTACAGAATGAAAAATGCAAGGACTATTAGGTATAAGTTGTAGTAAAATAATAAGATCATCAAAGACCAAGCCAATTTTTTGGTCCACAACCAAAAAAAAAAAAAAAACTAAAAAGATTTTGCCTGGAGCCCCAGGTTCCTGAGGGAAAAAATTGGGTTTCAGCTTTAGGGTGGAATTTTGCTGAAAGACTGGTTAGAAGCCTCTTGAGAGGAAGCCTGAAGGAAAGTAACTTCCTCTGTCACATCCGATGCCTCAAAGAGAAGAGCAGCCTATAATCAAGGAAGCCTGCACTCAACTACTCCCTGTCAGACTGGGGCAGATGCCCCATCTCCAGCCTCCTAGGACTCATCCAGTCATTCTGTGCCTTCACAGTGGCACCTACTGGTGTTACGCAGGGTTCTCTAGATCCTTCCCTCTAAGGATTGAGCCCCTCTCTCACTGACTCCCCACTCTGACACTTATGAGCTGCCTGGCTTTAGATAAATTTCAGACCCTCTCTGTACTTCAGAAATTTTGCCTAATAGCAAAATAGGAATAAAAATAACAATGACTTCATAGATGGCTTAATTTATGTAACGCATTTCAAAAAAGACCATCATAAGTATGATTTCAATAAATATTAGGTATTCTTGGTTTAGTGTTTTACTCTTTAAAGCACCTTGCCACATCAGTGACTAGATTATCACAAAACTGTAGAAAACCAAATGTCTCAAATATTTAACCCAATGACCAAATTAAGAAATTCACTCTCAGAGAATTTGTCTCTGATTTGCAAACTACCTGGTAGTGGACACAATTACCAAGTGGTAGAAATAGGCAAGGCTCTAAGCCTCTTCACATTTGGCCCAGTCCTCTTTCTAAAGTATCACGCTAACCCAGTTTATGAAAGTTTTCCAAAGTTGCATAGGAAAGAGAATCTGTGAATTCTTCACAGTTCCACAGTTGGGTTTTTGTTTTTATTTTTGTTTTTAAGAGGTGGGCTTTTTTTTAAAGATTTTTTTTAAATTTATTTGACAGAGATCACAAGTAGGCAGAGAGGCAGGCAGAGAGAGAGAGAGGAGGAAGCAGGCTCCCCGCCAAGCAGAGAGCTTGATGAGAGGCTCAATCCCAGAACCCTGGGATCATGACCTGAGCTGGAGGCAGAGGCTTTAACCCACTGAGCCACCCAGGCACACCAGTTCCACAGTTTTGATTCCTGGGTTTCAGGCTATCAGCTAGAGGGAAGGTGGAGGTTTGCTAATCCCTTACTGTGAATTAGTAGTAAGTGGTATTAGCAATACTAGTACTAGTAATTATGGTGAGAGTTATAGGGATAGCTAACATTTACTGAGTTCCAAGCACCGTGTTCTTTACACTTAGTTTCACAACTGATGCTCAAAACAACCTTTTGAAATGAATGTACTATTTTTATCAAGAAAGGAAGAGAAGTTTAAGAAAGTTAAGTTACTCACCCAAAATCAGATTTGGGAAATGGAAGCATCTGAAATATGATGAAGTTTCTTATTCATCGAGAACATCTTTCACACATGTAACAATATAAATCCCTTGGCAATGAAAAACAATGTCCAAATTTAGGGATTTATTTGACGACTACATTGTAAAATTCATCTTAAAATCATAAGATTTAGACTTGGAAGAAATTTAATAAACCATATGATTGTCAACCTTTTTATATGGTAAGATATAAAACAGAGGTTTGGGGAGCTTGAGGAACATGTCCAGGGTCCCACACTGAGTTAGTAGCAGAAGCAAATGTAAAATACTGTTCTGTCTCCTATGTAAGTCTTCTTTCCTTATTTTGCTGCTACTACTTTTCTTTTTCTTTCTTTCTTTCTTTCTTTCTTTCTTTCTTTCTTTCTTTCTTTCTTTTCTTTTCTTTCTCTGGAATGCATTCTTATTTCTGTAGCAAGTAGTCTATTTTTTTGGATGCCCAGAAAACACTTCTCAAGGTAGAATTAAAGTCACCTCAAACCCTCAGATTCTGGATTTCTCTTTGTCCCTAAAGCCTTCCTCCTCTCACTGACAACCATATACAGTATATAATCCCCTTTAAAACTGTTCACTAAACACATCTCATTTGTTAACCCTCAATCATGAAGCCCCAATCCAGTTCCAGAATGACCCCAAGGTTTACTAAAACTCACAATGTGTATGCAAACTAAATTTCAACATAACTATTTGTTTCAGAAGATGGACCACTTGGATTTATGGTTCATTTAACTATATTTTATAGGTGAAACACCAAAGACAGAAAGCTAGTATTTATTTGTAACACTTCACATGCAAACATAAGGAGGAAAAGGTCACTATTTATAAACTCTAGAAATCACTCACAGAGAAAGCAGCAAAACAAAAGCAGTGAAATGGAGAAACTGTTCTTTACTACATTTCTTTCAGGACAGTCAACATTTGATGTAGAATATAAATCTTTCTTACATTAGGAATATGAACAGAAATTGTTCTTCACAGGAAAAGAGAACAAATAGTGTTTTCTTCTAGAGAGAAAAAGAGAGAGAGTGAGAGGGAAGACACAGGAGTAAAGGCAATTGGATGGCAGAAGGCTTCATATTATGGTTTTGGATATTTCCTTATGTATACCACCTGCTCTGGCAAATCCTGTAAACTCATAAAATTCTTGGGGCTAATTGTTTCTGAAAATAAATGGTATAGATTCCTTACCCAAAGGAACATGTGGCAAAATAGTGACATATGAAACTGGAGGCAGGATAGAACAAATACCATAACTTCAAGAATTCATGGACCATGGGGCGCCTGGGTGGCTCAGTGGGTTAAAGCCTCTGCTTTGGGCTCAGGTCATGATCCCAGGGTCCTGGGATTAACCCCGCATCGGGTTCTCTGCTTAGCGGGGAGCCT
This sequence comes from Enhydra lutris kenyoni, assembly GCF_002288905.1. Classification (NCBI taxonomy): domain Eukaryota; kingdom Metazoa; phylum Chordata; class Mammalia; order Carnivora; family Mustelidae; genus Enhydra; species Enhydra lutris. Next base: position 94,781,924 of record NW_019154086.1, read on the forward strand.
GCTTCCTCCTCTCTCTCTGCCTGCCTCTCTGCCTACTTGTGATCTCTGTCTGTCAAATAAATAAATAAAATCTTTAAAAAAAAAAAAAAAGAATTCATGGACTATTATTTGAACTGCTAAAAAGCCAGTGTTGAGATGTGGTCAGTTCTCTGAAAGACAAGTAGTACTCCTCAGAGAAATAGGAGGTTGCCTTCAACAGCTACCCCTAGACACCCTCATCTTGGAGACTAACTCTGGTATCTTACTTAGTTCTAGACACCAATATTTTAGACAATTTAGTTCTAGACACCAAATTTTACATAATCTTAAGAAATGTCAAGATAACTAGAAGGCCTGGTGTGACCGCTAAAATAAAATCCAATAGAATCAGTGAAAGTTGCAATTTAATGTATGTAAATTTTTAAAGATTATAAGAATGCAAATGAGTTTCCCATCTATCATTTTTGTTAATTTATAGGAAAATTATATGCATTTTGCTTTGAATTGTAAAAGACAGAATCCTCACAGAAACACAAAACATTTTTTGCATTCATAATGACTGACCATGAACACGAATTCAGTCGTTTTACCACAGAGGAAATAGAAATTTCCTATGGTCTTGCTGTTAGTCGATAGTCTAGCTGACTCATGATTAAATAAGAGTGAATTTCCTGAAATTGAATATTGAGACTTCTTAAGTATTATTTTATTATGTTTCTAGTCCAAAGAATTTCTTCCATAATAAAGACATTGTCGGTATATTATTATGTCAAAGGAACTATGTTAGTATATGAGCATTTGCTTTTCACATCACTTTTAACTTAATTTACAAATATACAGAAAACAGAAGGGAAGAGTTGTGGGAGAAAACACATACATTGTAAATAGAATTTGAGTTAGTTTGTGATGAAAACACAGATAAAAAAGACCCATACTCACAGTAGAGGTTAAGAAAAACCACAAAATAGAAGGTGGTTGAAGAGAAGTGGGCAGTCATACCAGGCTCACTTAGCTGAGGAAAGCTAAGAGGAATTTAAACATTTATCTGACTGTCCCTGCCATCACAATATAGAAAAAAATAAGTCAGTTGAATGGTATGTATTATCTACTAGTAAGAGATATAACAGCTCAGGGGAAGAAACATTTTGTTTAATGGCACTGTACCCTGAGTGGGATTAGTCACCAGAAACACTGCTCTGAGTAACCAGTAATATCATCAATAGCAAGACTTGGTCTGTAGAACCCTGCAAATTATTCAGAATTTTATTAAAAAAAAAATCAGACATATGAACTACTGAGACAGAGTGTTGGAGTCAAGAGGTGGAATCATGGGGCGTCTGGGTGTCTCAGTGGGTTAAAGCCTCTGCCTTCAGCTCAGGTCATGATCTCAGGGTCCTGGGATGGAGCCCAGCATCCGGGGTCCAGGCTCAGCGGGAAGCCTGCTTCCCCCTCTTTCTCTGCCTGCCTCTCTGCCTACTTGTGATCTCTGTCTGTCAAATAAATAAAATCTTAAAAAAAAAAAGAGAGATGGACTCATGAAGGGAATGCCAGTTGTTTGGCACAGATATCAGATGACAAGGATAGAGAATCATTCTCACATTATTACTCTGAGATTGAATGCTGCTTAGGTTGGTGTTCTGAGCGAAGTGAATGATTCACTTATGAGGTCTGTGGATGCCAGGTACAAGGATAGGAACTACTCACGGAGGAGGTCCATGGGATTGCCTGAAGGAAAGGACTTTTCTCAGGAACTGGTTGTTGATAAACCCACACATTTGCCTGAGCCCTTAGCCCAAAGAAAAGGCTGAATTTCAGAACGTGGAAGAATTTCTTTGTCATTTGGAGGAGTAATGAATGTATCTCAATTAGCCACCGACATGAAAGACCATAACACTGAAGCAGATTTTTTTGTTTGTTTGTTTGCTTGCATTTTATAAAAGTCAGGACACTTCATCATCAAATCTAATGGTCTGGAATAATAGTTTGGACTTCTGGAGTATTTGTGTCCTTAGCAGTGACTGCTAGAAAACTGACTGACACTAGTTCTCACCATTTCCTGAGTACTGAGAGTAAATTAGACTTCTGTCACTCTGTACTTCCTTAATTTTGTGGAAATATGTCAACCCACTTTGAGGAAATTTGGTTAACTCTTAGAGAGTTTCTGTTGTATAATGACTCCAATTGGCTAGAGCAACAGAGAGTTTTCATTGAAAATAGCAGCTGAACCTGAATTCTGGTAGAAGGATTTGTGGGAAGTTAAAAGAAGGAACCCATTGTTTAAGAGAATCCATTTACATCTAAAAAGATTGTAAATTGTTCTTCCAACTACAGTGCTTACTAGTCAGCAGGAAAAGGATTCAATTTCTTTTTCTGTGATGAAGTGGCTCAGTGTTTTTATACATGCTGTGAATACAAAACTCAGACAGTGGTGTAAACAATTCTTTCAGAAAGGAGTCCTTTTCAAACAATGAAACACTACAATGAAAATAGTATTGGTAATAATGTTCCAATTTTACGGACTTCTGTGTAGAATATTTTTAATCAAGTAATGTTTTTAAGACCGCTTTTTTTTTTTTTTTAAAGATTTATTTATTTATTTATTTGACAGAGAGAAATCACAAGTAAGCAGAGAGGCAGGCAGAGAGAGAGGAGGAAGCAGGCTCCCTGCTGAGCAGAAAGCCCGATGTGGGGCTTGAACCCAGGACCTGGGATCATGACCTGAGCCAAAGGCAGCGGCTTAACCCACTGAGCCACCCAGGCGCCCTTAAGACCGCTTTTTGAGTATTCATCAGTTCAAAGTATATCCTGATTGGATTGGACAACGCAGAACATTTTTTTAGTTTATCCTCAGTTCTACAATCTTAGCTTGATAATCGTGTTAATTTTTTACATGTAGCTTTTGCTTAGAATAGCAAGTGTTCTTTTGATACATCATTAAATTTGCAATATGGAAAGACAAAAAAATAAAATTTTCAGGATCAGACACTGAGATTTATGATAAAATATCCAACCCCAGTTGTAATGTGGAATAATAAAAATAGTATTAATAAAGTATTGTGAACCTAGAGAGGTTGTTCCCTAGTGTTCTCTTGTTTTGAAAAGAAATTATGTGGATACAAAGCATATAGTTAATTATTCAGATTATTCAAATATATTTTATCTTATGTAAATTAAACATGTATAATCATTAACAAATAGCAAATTAAGATGATCATTACAATAATTCAAATGTATTAATGTTTCAATTTCACAAGAAATGCTCATTACTTAATGTTAAGTTAAAAAAAAGAAAGCATAAAATGATGTTTTAACAATAGTTAACTCTAGGAAGAGACAAGATTGCTCTTTTTTTTCCTTCTCTTTTTCCTATTTTTTTTCCAATCCTTCTATGATGAGTTTGTAGTTTACTATATTTAAAATGACAACTTAGTGTTTGCTATATTAAAAACGCAGCCGTAGCGATAGCTGGGTATCTCAGTCAGTTAAGTATCTGCCCTCAGTTCAGGTCATGATCCCAGGGTCCTGGGATGGGACTCCACAGTGCACTCCCAGGTCAATGGGGAGCCTCCTTCTACCTCTCCCTCTGCTCTTCTCCCCATTTGTTCTCCCTCTCTCTCTCTCTATGTCTCTATCTCAAATAAATAAATCAAACCTTAAAAAAATAAAAAAAAAAATAAAAGCACAACCACAAATGTAATTTATAAAATGCATCATGTGTTATAAATACATGCTTATTCCAGCTCTCTCTTGCATATATTTACATATACCCTTTTAGGAATTGCCCCTATATGTTTTTAAAATTAGAGATTATAATTTATATGGAATAAGACTAACTAGCAGGGTGGCTATAGCAGTTTAACACATTGTTCTCCTTGCAAAAGCACCCAGTGCAGACTTCACCTGTACACGGACAGGTCTTTATCTACCTAGGAAGATGAACAGGAGGGGCAACTTTTGATAATTTGTGCAAAGGCATGGTATGTGATGTGGGAAACAAAAGCAGAAGAAAAAATATTAAATTTCCTTACTACTTATAGCCCATTGACAATTCCTTGCAGCAGACAGAGTGACATTCCTCTAGGGACTCAACTGCCTCAATGTTAATACTTTCTAAGGGCAAACAGCAGTTTTAGCCTGATGGCCTCCCACCCTCCCTCCCCCCCACTACCAAGATCCTGCAAGTCTACTTTAACGTATACAGATTCCTTTGGAAACTTCTTTATCTCTAAATCCCCCAAGATATGTTTTGGCAATCATTCCCCAAGCATTTGGGCCACTGATACACATTGGAAGGGTCTCATGACTAAGGTTTTATTAGACAGTAATAAATGATCTTATCCCAACAATAGCTAGCCCCATCAAGGTCCTGGAAACCTTTCTTCCAAACTCCTTAAAGACTATCCCTAACCCCCTCTCAAATTGAATGTACACAATAGGCCACTGTTTATGACTCCAGTGCAGCTCTTCTGCCCACAGGTCCTCTCCCCATGCTTTAATAAAATCACTTTTTTCACCAAAGACTTCTCAAGAATTCTTTCTTGGCCATTGTCTCCAAACCCTAATAACATCTTAAGCAGTGTGGACTACAAGCGGTCTTATGAACATATAAGTTCTCTATAGTAATTTTTTTTCTTTTTTTTTTTTTACAGAGAGAGATCACAAGTAGGCAGAGAGGCAGGCAGAGAGAGAGAGAGGGAAGCAGACTCCCCACTGAGCAGAGAGCCCAATGCGGGGCTCCATCCCAGGACCCTGAGACCATGACCTGAGCGGAAGGCAGAGGCTTTAACCCACTGAGCCACCCAGGCGCCCCAGTAATTTTTTTTTTTTAAAGAACTTACTGTTTTCACAATTTAGAAATCTATTTCTGTTCATGAATATCTACTTTGCTTTGAGGGGCTGAAATCCACTGGGTGGAAAGTTAATGGGAGAAAAATGGGAAGTAACAAGATGGGAGGAGGCTGAGGGACAATTGGTAGAAATAGGGAAGACAAGAAGTCTCCTACAATTACAGATATTTATAAACCTTTAGAAAGCTTTTCTTTTTAGGGGTGCCTGGATAGCTCAGTTGGTTAAGAGACTTTCTTTCAGCTCAGGTCATCATCCTGGAGTCCTGGGATTGAGTCCTACATCTTACTCCCTGCTAGGCAGGGAGTCTGCTTCTCCCACTGACCTCTCTCAAGCTCTCTCTCTCCCTCTCAAATCTCTCAAATAAATAAATAAAATCTTAAAAAAAAAAAAGAGAGAGAAAAGAAAATATTTCTTTTCAATAAGTGCTGAGTTTAGGCACAAAAAATGTTTCCTTGGAGGTAAATGGAAGAAGAAATGTTTCTGTATTGAAAGAACCTGTATGTACTACAGGGTTTAAACCACAGTGATTGTTAGTTTGGGTTAGTTTAATTATCAGTAAAAACTACATTTATATGATGACACTTGTCAAAATCTATATGTTTCCCAGATAATATCTGCAAATACTAAAAATATAATTCTTTAAATAAGAATTTAAGATGTGGAAGAGAAATTTTAATAATAATTACAGTTAAATCTGCTCCCCCTCTTCAGCTACACTTTGAGAAGATTTATCTTCCCTGTAAAATGAATGGATATATTTCTGATATTTGCTGAGCTATTGTTTAAGTGCATTTGCTGGGAGTTAATTTTTTAAGGATGATTTTTAATGTCATATGCAGAGCATTAAGAAAAATATTAGATCCATCCCCATTTATAGGAATAGATTTGATGAGAATTATGTTTGTAATGAGGATTATGTTAAAATATACCAGTTATGTTTACTATTACCATTCCAATATTTGTAAGTGTGTTTTCTTAATATTTTTAAATCAACCTAGTTGGAGTGCTGAGGATGGTAAGCATTTGCCCACATACTTATTTCTAATTTGTCTGGTTTATCCTAGTTTACTTTTTAGAATTTTCAGCTATTATAGGCATCACACAAATTGTAAGATAGTGCCCCATAGTGTATTGTACTCTTTGTTGCTAATGCACAATCTCTACAGAAGGTATAAATAAAAATTGATTAGAAGTATTTCACCTACCATCTGGAAGTCCAATATCAAGCTTCAATGAATAGCCTTCAACACTTATAGACTCTAATATCCTGGCTCTTTATGATAATATTCTAAGGGCAAATCCAGTTCATAGTTACCTTTTTTTCCTTTTACTACATTAACCTATTGCAATTTTGATTTCAATTACCTTGTAATGCATATAAAAATAAATTACAGAGTGAAAATATTACAGAGAGTTTTAACATGTTAATGGTAAATTAAATGCACTCTCTTCTTCATTATGCAAATTTGCAATGCTGTGGAACATTTAGCACTCTCTCCTGGATAGCACTCAACATTTTATATGCAGATAAGTCAACAGCTCTGGTGAACTTTTGCCTTACTCATGCATTAATACAAGGAATAAATGCTGAAGTTTTTCCAATTGCTTTTCCCACCTACTGGTAAAAAAAAAGAGAATTCACTATTTCATACAGAGCAACCATTTCTAGTCATGACACTCAGGGTGTTCCTTCTGAAAAAAAAAAAAATATTGTGCTCAGTGGTGAGAAAATAAGTGCTAATTTTGATTTAAAATTCAAATGTTTAAATGAACTTAATTGTCCCTTTAAAGTCACTATAAGATCATTGAGCAAACAAATGAGTATAGTTTTCTTGTCATCATTAATGGATATAATTTTCTTATCTTGTAATATTTCCACCCATCTTTTCAAATCCTTGCAACATCAAATATAATGAATCAGTTTTCATTTACTAAGGTTGAGTTGGGAGATGTGGGTCAAAGTGTACAAATTTGCAGTTAGAAGATAAATAAGTTCTGAAGATCTAGTACACAGCATTGTGATTGTAGTCAACATTACTATATTGTATACTTCAAAGTTACTAAGAGACTAATCTTAAATGTTCATATCACACAAAAAAAGAAATGAGTCACATAAGTACACTATGGTGATAATGGTGATAATCATGTTGAAATATATGAATGTATCAAATCAACAAGTTGTACACCTTAAACTAATACAATGTTATATGTAAATTACATATCAATTAAAAATAAAATACAGTTGAAATTATACAAGCACCAGTTATTTCTGCAAGACATTATTTTTAATCTAAGTCTTACTATAAATCTATTTTTCCTTAAATTTCTTTTAAATTTTGATGCAGAATCATCTCATACCTCTGCTATCAATTGGAAAAATTTGTTTCTAAATTGTCTTTGAAAAGTTAATCTTAAAATTTCCTTTATGCTTTCAGTAATTTCTTAAACTTTAATCTCTAACTTCTTCCAAGGAAATTTAAATGCCTTGTAAGTAGAATAATAACAGTTAGTATATTCAAAATGAAAAGTAAAATGGAAGCACGTAGATTATTGTTATGTGAAAAGAAAGAGTTTTAAAAAAAAAAGCAAGAAAAGAGAAAGGAAGGGAGGAATGAAAGGCAGGGAGAAAGGGAGGGAGGAAGGGGAGGGGAGAAAGAGGGAAAGAAGGATGGGGTCAGGAAAGGAAAGCGTAAGCAAGGAGGGAAAGAAGAAAAAAATCAAGAAAGGATGGAAGGGAGGAAGGAAGCTCTCTCAATGTTATTTTTAATTTTTAGATACAGATGGATAGATGGAAATATAGATACACACAGTGACTGACACAGATATAGATGAAATTTCTTTCCAACGTCTCAGTTATTCTAGGTTCAGAATAGCAGAAACTTTTGGCCTATTTCATAGTGAACTCCCACTCTCTTTCTTTTTTTTTTTTTTTTAAAGATTTTATTTATTTATTTGACAGACAGAGATCACAAGTAGGCAGAGAGACAGGCAGAGGAGGAAGCAGGCTCCCCGCTGAGCAGAGAGCCCGATGTGGGGCTCGATCCCAGAACCCTGGGATCATGACCCGAGCTGAAGGCAGAGGCTTTAACCCACTGAGCCACCCAGGCGCCCCCCACTCTCTTTCTTATATGGGTTTGCCCTCATGTGTCTTAGTCAGATGGCCCCGTATCATCAGTCAAAACAGTTCCATTTAAAGAAATGTGTATCTCCATATTATTGTTCCTGCTCTTTGTAGATCTTTAGAGTGACATGAGATGAATAAACATTGTACCTTTATGTATCACTTTGTATTCTAATCACCCAACAAAACTATATCACGTTCTAAATGATAAGATGGGAGGAATAAGGGATAGGCATAAGTATATCTGTATTCAGATAAAATATATTTGAAAAGTAAAATTTCTGTGTTTGAACACCAGAGAAAGTTTAGTTCTTGAGAGATCAAGCTGAAACATAGAGTTTAAAACCTATTTTTCAAGGGTGCCTGGGTGGTACAGTCGGTGCTTAAGTGGCCAACTCTTGATTTTGGCTCAGGTCCCGATCTCAGGGTTATAAGATCGAGTCCCACATGGAGCCCTGCATGGGCCTCTATGCTCAGTGTGGAGTCTGCTTAAGACTCCCCCTCTCTCTCTGCCCCCCCCACCACATGCTCTCATTCTCTCTCTCTCTCTCAAATAAATAAATCTTTAAAAAATTAAAAAATCTATTGTCCATAATTTATTAATAAATGATTGCCACAATTCTTATTAGTTGGATAATATGGGTTCTTTATGTAATTCCCCAACAATAATTATTCTTGGCAGAGTTTTTATGAATAATATGCTGGAAGGTGTATATTACCTTATGTTTATAAGGCAGATTGTATGTACAACAATTCTATGGAATTATTAGCCACTTATGGAATTATTAGTCACTGTATATTGAGTTTCTTTTTTTTTTTTTAAGCATAAGAAAAACAAATAGAACTTGCAGGTTTGTGGGAGTTTTTTTTGTTTTTTTGTTTTTGTTTTTGTTTTTGTTTGTTTTGTTTTGTTTTTTTCCCTTAATCTAAAGTGTCCCATGACTCTATTATTAAGAACTCTGAAGAGTCTAAAATTTTACCCTACTTACAAACTAACAAGTAAGCCTGTTATAACTTCATGGAAGCTAACAGAAGACATGGGGCTCCTGGGTCAGAAATAAACAGCTTTATTAGGCACAGAAAAAACAAAAATAGCTGGAGTTAACGTTAGCATAATCATATCAAATCCCTGAGACTCAGTTCCCACAGGGAGAATGCAAATTGGGCTATCCACCTAAATATACAGTAAGAAACATTACGGGGGGGAGGTATTTCACTTGGAGAGTTCCCACTTTTATCAGCAAGTAAGCGAGCCTTTTTTTGTCAGTTGAGAGATGCTACCTCATCCCTCATAACTGCTCACTACAAATAGAACTTGTGAAATGACCCTAGTAAAGAGTGCTCAGAACCTTCTTGGCAAACCTCTTGGCATACTCAACATTTGATTCCCCAAATTAAAATTAAAACTTATATCACTGTCTCTACTACAAAATGAAAAGTATATATCATTCTCCTAACATGAAAATCCTTTTTCTGTTTCATCTGCCATTTAGATATAGAAATAGTGAGGACTGGGACACCTGGGTGGCTCAGTTGGTTGAGCAGCTGCCTTCGGCTCAGGTCATGATCCCAGTGTCCTGGGATCGAGTCCCACATCGGGCTCCTTGCTCAGCAGGGAGCCTGCTTCTCCCTCTGCCTCTGCCTGCCATTCTGTCTGCCTGTGCTTGCTCTCTCTCCCTCTCTCTCTCTCTGACAAAAAAAAAAAAAAAAACTTAAAAAAAAAAAAAAAAAGAAAAGAAATAGTGAGGACTAAGGAAAAAGTAGGAAAAAAATGTAGACTGAGAAGGAACATACAAGCTAGAATAAGTGGAATCCATATGGAATCCATAGTGGAAACATCTATGGATTGTGAGGGCTTTTGGGAAGAAGACATGCCATCCAAGAGTTTCAGCAACAACTTTTTAACACTCTATTCAGAAGTATTCCAAAGCACCATTCAGTTGTAAGTCATCTAACTACTAAGAGATGTCTCCAACAAGTTACAGAAACTCAGTAATAGAATTTTAGGTCTGTTGACATCAAGAAGTAAAATTGAGAAATCAGAAGGTGGGTTCATTCCCCAAAATAGTTACTAGAAGTAAAGCATGTACCTAATTCTTTGTCAGGACAAGGTAAAATATATAAGGGACTACAGCGGAAATTAAGAACTGTGGCCCTTGGGCCCTCTACACTTAAGAATAGCAGGAAATTAGATGGATTAGTAGGGTGGGAAAAATGAGTGGTGAGAGACCAAATTTCCATTACAGACTCAACACAGCAATAGCAAGTCCTGAACCAGTTTCAAGCAACAGTGAGTCAGAGCACAAAACTGGAGCCCCATGGCGACAGCTTGCATCTAACCAGGGTGGAGAATGAGTCTAACCTCTCTGCATCCCTGAGAAAGTGAAACAGAAGTTGCATAAGGCTTCTTACCTCAAGCCCAGAATAGTCTGACTCCTGGGGTAATGCTAAATATACCGATGTTAATGAACACTTTTATTCTTTAGTTAAAGACATTTAAAAAAAAAAGAGAGAAAGAGACACAAATTAAAAGTCACAGATTTCATGAAGGAGCTGATGAAATTTTGTGTCATCTGTAAAGTCAAGATACAAAGTTATAATTCCATTTTTATTTTTCATTCTCTAAGAGATTTTTGAAGGTCTGAAGATCAGGGCTATTGAATCCCCTACTTATGAGCAACAGACTAGATCAAGAAGTATTGTAAAAGAGTCATTTTGTTTTATAAATGTTTATTTTTATCTCCTCCCCCATGATTTCTAGGTCCTACTAAGAAATATGGTAGCTGTTATGCACTAAGAAAAAGAACATTACAGACTAAGATGTGTGTGACAAAGCATAAATGTGGGATTTATTAAGCCACAATGCCAGTAATAATTCTTTTAAGTTATTTAAATTATACATCAAGTTATACTATTATTTGAAGTATTTCCATAACATTTTAAACAATGTTAATATAAATATAGTACTATTTTAAAGCAGCAAAACGTGAAGAGAAACTTTTATGGCATGATACATGGAGTTTGGACCATTTGGTTGCAAATGACAGAAAACCTAATTGAAACTGACTGAAACAAAAGTTAATTTTATTGATTCATGTAACTGATGAGTTCAGGGGCCTAAGATCTGCTTTCAGTTAAGCCTGGGTATAAAAGAAGAAACAACAAAATCATATCCGTTTCTCAGCCATTTCCTGGCTCATCTCATCTCTACTCTTCCTTGTCAAACAGATCCTTCCTTTGTGATAACAAGATAGATGCCCACCAATTTCCATCTAAGAAAATCAGTAAAATCCTGTGTTCTGGTAACTTCTGCATATGCTATGTGACTCATGTTTAGATCATGTGCCCAGCCTTGAAACAAAGGAGCTTTGGCCTTATCACCGCTTTGGCAATTATCTGTATATAAGGATGGACCCACTGAGCTATACAGACTGAAGGTGGAGGGGTGGAGATCTGATGCTGGAATCATATTTCTGAGCTTTTACTCTAAAAATGGTAAAGAACTTTAGGGCAATCAAAATGAAATTTAGACACCTCACCTTACTGTAACTTTTCTTTTTTAAAGATTTTATTTATTTACTTATTTGAGACAGAGCAAGACAGAGATCATGAGCAGGGGGGAAGGGCAGAGAGAGACGTCGACTCCTTGCTGAGCAGGGAACCTAATGCGGGACTTGATCCCAGGATCCTGAGATCATGACCCAAGCTGAAGGCAAATGCTTGACCAACTGAGCCACCCAGGCATCCACCTTACTGTAACTTTTAAATGGTCTTTGAAGGACAAGGCATGAGGGGAAAAGTAAAACACTTAGTTATCACCAGAACCAACCATCTTAAATATGGTTATTCTAATCTTTTCATCTGAATGATCTAAAGGATAAAATGTTTGGTTTCATTTTGAAATAGTGTTCAAAATAAACTTTAAAAAGAGATTGTAGTTTAATTTTAACACATAATATTTAATAATATTTTATTATTTATACATTGCATGATTGTTATCACGTTTTAGAATTATAGTTAATATTGACGCTTCCTTCTTCAAGATATCTATGATAATATATGTTGATCCCAGTGCTCTGCTTTTAAAAACAAAATAAAAAGAGTTTTTCATAGATGCTTATTTGGGCATCTAAAGCTCAGCCTGGGATTGATTTTAGGCATGTACAACGATACACCTGCATTTTTCCATTCCAGTACAAGAGCCGCTTGTGCAGTCTGGAAATTGGCAGAGCTGAATGCTTGGGGATGTCTACAATTAAGTGCAGCAAGCCTGTTAACTACCTGGCTTCTTGGACACTGAGAACAATGAGTCCATTTTCAGCCAATTTTTAATTCAGACATTCATATGTGTTCACATGATGTTTTTCAAACGGGAAACTAATCAATCCTATGTCTTTCCTCATTGACCTACTTGTCCCTGCATTTATACACCTGAATTAAAGAACAGAAAGAAACTGCTGCTTCCATATACCTCTGAAAACAAATGGCTCTGTTTCATCTCAAGTGTTACATTCTTTATAGAATGCAGACAATAACCTTCCTCTAATAGCACAAACCTAACTTGCCCCAAGGACATGAAACACTGGAGTATAAGCTGAAACTAGATTATTATAGAAGTGCTCATGACTGGATATAACTGAAAGTCCCTGAGTTCACTCCACTGCTTTATTTTGATACCATTATGAGCTTTGAAGTAGAAGGGGAAAAATGAGCTACTTGAATAATACAAGAAACTGAATATCATTAACTTATTCACTTTATAAACTCTATTTTTTTTATGATTGCCTAAAATAGAGAGCAATAAACCCAAGTGGAGGAAGTCAGTAATTAAAAATAAACCCAAACTGACATGCCTTCCCAATATGTGTATGGCGACATATAAGTGTTGAGAGTACACAAAGGGCTGACACATTTGTGTGATGTGCCAAACTCCCTCCCTGTCTCCCTCTCTCCCTCCTTTCTTTCTCCCTCTTCCTGTCTCTCCATCTCTCTCTGTCTCTTTGTCTTTTTCTTTCTCAAATGAATGTAAAATGTGAGCTGAGGGCAGAATGTCCAGAATATATATATATATATATATATATATATATATATATATATAAAATCTCCAGCTGAAACGTCTAAATAAGAGAACCTATAATTATTGAGACTATTACAATAAGCAAGTCCCCACCTGCTAGCTCACTTAATCCTCAAACTATGTTTTACTTGTCATTATCCCTCTTTCCTGCAAATGAGGAAAGCCAAATTCAGAGATTTTGTATAACTTGCCAAAGTCACACAGTTTTCGTGGCAAAGCCAAGATTGAACAAAGACCATTCTAACTCCATGTAAACCATAGGCCAGTGTTACGTAGTGCTAAAAATGCTTTGGTAAGAAAAAGAAGTGACAGTTTCTCTTTACCAGGATAATTTGGATTCACCACCTTTGTTTCCCTATCATCCTCCAGGAGCTGCTGTAAACTTTTTACTGAAATCCAATGTCCTTTCATTATAAATTTCACTTATTCTTAAATAAATTTCTGTTTTTGGTACAGCTGCACAATATTTTTAAATTGGCCTTTCAGCTTTTCCAGCCACTTACTTGCAATTTTCTTCAGACATGGAATTAAGGGGAAATAATGTTTTCTATAAACAGAAAGAACAAAGAATGGCTTTCTTGAAATGTTTCTTAATAGTTTCACTTTTTCCTGGTTAGAAGATACAATTATCCTTGATTCTGGCAGCTATGCAATATACCAAATATATAAGGGACAAAATAAATTAGAAGAAGGATGATGATTTTTCCCTTCCTTCTGTGTTTCTTAACATTATTAAAAAACTGAAATGTGTATATTACATTGATTTATAATAAATCTAAGTTATTAGCCAATTTCTTATTGCATTTAGATGTAATGCTTCTACACGTAAAACAGCGATGAAAATCAATTGGGGAAATAGAACAAGTTCTTCTTGATTAAAAGTAACAATAAACTCAAAATGGTAATTTACATGTTATAATACAGAGATATATGCCATTTATCTAAAATATGCCATCCAACATTTGATCGAAATGTTGGATTAGGGTTTTCCATGTGATAAAGCAAGTGGAATCTTTCCAAGGGAGTATTTCGGGATAGGAGAATATTTGAAATTCAGCACAGTCTGAAGGTAAATAATATGTGCCTGGAGTAAAGACGGCCGTAAGAGAAAGGAGAGGCAGTCAGGCTGGGCTTCATTTTATGTGCCAGCTCATTGGCATGGTGATGGTAACGGAGAGTATTCACTACAGCACACGTCATGTTTGGCAATGTCTCCCCTGGTGGGAGTCTTCTGAACAAAACTCTGATGTGGTGAGGCTCCCACACAATTATTTTTAAATGATATATCATATTTCATTACAACCAGCTATCACTATGATGCATGAGACCTGGATATTCCAGTATCTCCTAACACTACAAACAGATCTCAGAATTTATCTCTTTATATTTTCAATTCTATTGAATAAACCACAGAATGTCCTGATATTCCTAAAACATAAGTCTCAAGAAGCATACCCTTTGATTTATATTTCTGAAATTACATTTCATTCTTATCTCTTTTTATTTTTAAAGATTTTATTTAGTTATTTGACAGAGAGAGATACAGCAAGAGAGAAAGCACCAGCAGGGAGAGTGGGAGAGGGAGAAGCAGGCTCCCTGCTGAGCAAGGAGCCAGATGTGGGGCTGGATCCCAGCACCCTGGGATCAGGACTGACCTGAAGGCAGATACTTAATGACTGAGCCATCCAGGTGCCCTTCATTCCTATCTCTTATATCAAGTATTTTCTTTCTTAAGTTTGCCCTGGATTGAGAGTTCATTATGTTCTCACAGAACTATATTCATAATCTTTTGTGGTGATCCAAACCTTTTGCAGCAAAAGCCTCACATATATTGACTATTTTTAGCCAATATTAAATATATAGTCCGGAAATTAGTGTGATTTCTAGTGAATTCTCACTTAAAAATTATGAAGCTTTTCTCTTTTCCTCAATGTCAATAGTACTTACTACATGGCAGCTTTTATGAGAGAAACCTAAGTATAATTTCATCCAGAGGAAAACTAGTAGTTGAAGATCACATGTGATGTACCCTCAAGTTTTGGGATTTTCTTTTTGCAGTTACAAACTATGGCTGAACAAAGGTACCCAAATTGGCAGTGCTTCTTTTCAGAAGGCTATGATAGAAGCACCTAATAGGACACAAATTTTTTTTTTATTTTTTAAAAAGATTTTATTTATTTATTTGACAGACAGAGATCACATGTAGGCAGAGAGGCAGGCAGAGAGAGAGAGAGGAGGAAGCAGGCTCTCCACTGAGCAGAGAGCCCGATGCGGGGCTTGATCCCAGGACCTGAGCCGAAGGCAGAGGCTTTAACCCACTGAGCCACCCAGGTGCCCCAAGACACATATTTATAATAAATGATAAATATATAATTGATAAATTGAACTGAAACTACAAGGTAGCTATGGCAGTGATACTCACTAACAAAAAATAGTATTTGGAACACCCAAACATGGGGATGAATCTTACTGTCTTCTGGGAGCAATTTCCACCGCCCCGCCCCCCCAGGAGCTCAATTTAAATCCTCCTTTGTGACACTTACTGTGAGTAAATGACCAATATGTTTGTTATTTAGCTACTGACTCTCAACTTTAAACTGACCTTTCTTTGGTCAGCTCTGAGATGCTGGGACTGGGATTCTGCAAAACTCATGACTTTTGCCAGTTGGGTCCCTGTTGAGTTCTGATAACACAGAGGGAGAGAAGAAGTGTCCTGTAGCCTCTTGCTCCTAATGGCAGTACCCTAGCAATAGCTCCTCACTGGGGCAAGAACAGGTCATTTACAGAGCAACACTTTTGATGGTATTTTCCATACTCCTGACTCAGTTTCATTTCACCTCCTGAAACATCCTCCTTCTGAGAGAACTGGGTCACAGTCCCATGGAGTCCCATCTAGAGTCCCTGATGCATCTGTACCAGTCAGGAAATGCCCCATCCTCTGGGACATACAAACCACAGCAGAAGTTCTTCCTGGAAGCATCACTTCTGCTTTTAAAAGCACTCAACTGATTGAGTCAGGCCCACCCTGGTAATCTAGGATACTCTTCCTTATTTAATATTAATTTATTATAAATTTAACTTCCACTTACAAAGTACCCTTATAAAATATCTAGATTAATATTTGATTGAATAACCGGGACTATAAACTAGCCAAGTTCACAGATAAAATATCATAAATTCTGAAATTGGAAATGTAGACATTTGGGTGTATTCAGAAGAAATGAAGATTTGAAACCTGGAGTTGGCCTAAACCTCCTTGCCCATAGAGTACGTTGTCTCCCATATCTGAAGACATTGGTCCCCTCTTGCTTAAAGAAACCATAATAAACTGACCTGTAAAGACGTGCTTTTTATTTTCAAGACACAGCTGAGACACTCTTCATTACCTCCAGATCACTAAGTAGTGCCAGATGTCAGCTTGTTCTAGATGGAGGCTGACCCTATAGGAAACAGTTTATACTCCTATATAATAAAAAGGCTCTTGTTAACTTATGTTACCATTAGCCTAGGAATATGTTTAGGAATAAATCTCCAAGGTGTTAGACTAAGAAGGATGGACTTTATCACTCACTGAATTGATATGAATGTACTGATATGGTAGATACCAAAAATTCTAAATGTGCTGTATTAACTCAGGTAGCATGAGGTGTAACTATCAGTTTCCTTGGTTGTTTGTCTGGAATTTGGACCTCCTCCTCCTCCTCCTCTTTCCCCTTTCCCTCCCCCTGCCCCTCGTCTTCCTCCTATTCAGTAGGTTTCAGATGCTAGAACTTTCTTGACAAAACAGAGATACAGGAATATGAAGATTTTGTAAAATAGATACATTAATTTGTAAAACAGATACATGTGGTCTACCTATCATCAGCCCTCCCCACTCCCACTTCAACCAAGTACATCCACTGAGTAGGCCCAGAGGACATTTGCTATATTTTTCTCTCAGAGACAGAAAGAAACAGAAAAAGAAAGAGAAAGAGAATGAGAGAAACATATAATATATATGTATAAACTATATTTTGATATGTATATCAAGAAATTATATTCATATATATATCAAGAAAGATAAAGTAAAATATCCTCATATCGTCAGTGGCTCAGAATTAGATATATGTTTGTATTTTACACCAAGGTTGGCAAACTTTTTCTTAACGGGCAAGGCAGTAAATATTTTAGGCTTTGTGAGACAAGAGGGAAGATCCAAGATATTATGTAGGTACTTATATGACCATTTAAAATGTAACCATTGAAAAATGTAAAGAACGTTCTTAAATCACACTCTATACAAATGCAGGAGACTTGCTGAGGCGAGTTTATCCTGGTTTTCTATGTCACCAGAAAGGTAAATGTGATACCAGTATTCATTGTTTATAAAAGCATAATTAACTGGGCAAAATAGGGACATTCTGGCTGCATTTATCATATCTTACTGTTCAAGTAGATGCTCCTTGGGTTCTAGGATTTTTGTTTTTCTTATTTTAAATTCCTCCACATACAACTGACTGCTCCACACATAGAAAGTTCCCAACAAATATTGAGTGAGTCACTTAATCAATTAGTCAATCAATCAGTGATAAAATAGACCAGTCAGTCCTCCTCATTTTGAACAGTGCCTCAGTTTCAGTTTTCTTGTTGCAAAGGTACCGCTAACTCACAGATCATCACCAACTTTCTAATAAAGACAATCAAAACATCTCTGGATTTTTAATTCTAGTATTTTTGAAGTTTCATATTGTTAAAAATGCAAGAGCAAATGCATTTCAACGGGTAAAATTTCAACTCAAAATTATTTCTTGGGAGAAGAGTACACCTCAGTCTGATATGAACAAAACCAGTTTGACTATATTGAATTCACAAGTATTGCCCTTTTAGCTGTCATTGCATAAAATAAATATTGCTGATTTATTTAAAAAAATACATCTAAGGTGATATTTGTATGACTTGAGATTGTAATTTGAAAAATTTGTCCCACAGCAATGTGTCTATGAATATAAAAGCTATAAATTCTAAACAAACATCATGTAATGAAATAAGTATTTTGAAGGAACACACACAGACACACACACTCACACATTTTTGCTGTGATATTAGAAAGAAAAATATGAGTAGTTCACATCATTCCTCTGAAAAAACCTAAATGGAAAAATGTTATTATAATGCCAAGTCTATAAACTGCAAAATTACCTTGTACTCTAAGGGTTTCCTTTCAGGATTTAAAAAAATAATAATAATATTTTGCTCATTATACCCCCATCAAATCAAAAAACACCTAGCTCAACTGCCTGGGAAATTAGTTTGATAACTATAATTTTATGTACTGCCTTCAAGAACAAAACCAAACTTTCATATAATTTCTGGAAAAATAGGGAAGAACTTGTCCTAGTTAAGCTTGAATTATTACACCAGCTGCTTTTCAATATTCGACCTCTTTATGTAAACCAAATCTCTCAGCCTTAGGAGGCCCAGGATGCTCACCCTTGACACACACTTTACGCCATGAGGCTTTGCCTAATGAGGAGAAGCTCTGGAGATAAAACATGCACAATCCCTCAGGTTATTTCAGAAGGTTTATGCTTTGTTACCAAAGGGAAGAAAGCATGAACAGAAAGCAGAATTAAAGGTAATTCTTTAATACTAGTCTAAGTCAATTACTACAGTGCAAAAGACAACTTCCTCTGGTGCCTGATTCTGATTCTAATGCCCACAGGATTTCCAAGAAAGGAGGGAGGACATTATTTTCAGAGGAGGAATTTTCCTTTTCAAAGTTTTCTGTTCTTTGACAAATTCCTTGGGCAAAGGAAGGGAAGTAGCAGTTGGAGCAGTTTCTATTGTGTCACTGTACCCTAATTTCCATCCCAGGACATCTCTGTTTTCTCCTTTTTACTGTCCACAGCCTAGTAAACCCAGTTACTCTTCAAAATAGAGGCTGGATTTTTACCAGCTCAACAGAACAAAAAAGTTCTGCAGGTAAAAGACCCGCATTCTACAAAAGGAATAACAACAATGCCTTGAGTTGGTGAACTTGGATTTTATGGTAAACAAAAACACATTCTAAAAAAATAAATCATATGACATATTAAATGTATGATGGGGATGATATGAAATAGGAAAAGGTAGTATGAAGATTGTCACAGGAGGGGTTGAACTTTAGGGCATGGTAGGCTTTATTGAGAAGTGACATTTGGGGCAAGGAATTGAGGTTTAGGAATATTCTAGGAAATGAGAACTGCCAATGGAAAGACTCAGAGAAAGAAACCGGGTGTTCAAGGCACAGTGAGGAAGGTAAGTTGGCTGGAACTCAGTGAGCAATGGGACAACTATCAGCACGCGAGGCCAATAGTAGGACAAAGTCCAGATCCTACAGGAATTTCTTAGACTGCCAACAGTTTTCCCATTAGTACCACCAAAGGTTAGGATAATATATCTAATTTGCTGCAGGTAAATTCCCCTCCCAAATTATTCTATATAGATATAAATTTTAGAGAAATTTTTCTGTGGGTGTCTCACATTTGTGTATATCTCACAGGCAGAGGAAGCACTTACGACCTTTTTAAGTTAAAGATGTTTGTGCAGAGAATAGCCTTGAGAGAATATACATACATATACACACAAACGCTCTCTCTCTCTCTCACACACACACACACACACGCACACATCACACACATATGTATATATATAAATGCATACACATAGAATATATAAATATATTTGAATGAACATAAAATCATTACATGTTATCAATTAAGTATTGGAAGACATGAGTAGAAATTGATGAGTTAAGTATTCAAATGAAAAATTAGAGAAAGAATCACAGAGTAAACCCAAATAAGATCGAAAGCAGAAATAAGAGTTAGGTATAGAAACCCAGATGGTTACTTTTACATGTCAACTTCACTGGGCTAAAGGATGCCCAGATAACTAGCAAAACAGTACTTCTGGGTGTGTCTGTGAGGTTATCTCTAGAAGAGATTACCATTTGAATCTGTGGAGGATTTTGCTCACCAGTGTGGGTGAGCCTGCATCCAATCCCCAGGGCCTGAATAGAACAAAAAAATAGAGAAAGGGTGAATTCTTGATCTCTCCTTTAGCTGGGACATCCATCTGTCCCCGCCTTTGGATATCAGAGCTCCTGATAACTTGGATCTTGACTTATCTCAGAGGCTCCCCTGGTTCTCCGTTCTTTAGATTCATACTGAATTATACCACTGGCTTGTCTGGTTCTCTGCTTGAAGATAGCAGATCATTAGACTTCTTGGTCTCCATAACCATGTGACCCAATTACTATAATAAATCTCCTCTTGATATCTATCTATCTATCTATCATCTATCTATCTATCATCTGTATTGGTTCTGTTTCTCTGAAGAACCTTGACTAATTCAGAAACTAATGGTTGCAGAAGAAAACAACAGAAATGACTGATAACTTAAAAGTTGGATCTTTGGCAAAATGAGTAAAGTAGATAAGCTATGATGAATACATGAAGAAAAAGACAAGAGTCTAAAATCACAAAAGGATTAAAAAATAATATAATGAAATTAAAAAGCAAAATCCTATAGCTTTCTTCATGGGGAAAGGAAATTTATGTACTTAGTTTTCTCTTGTCTTCTGTCATGGACAACAGTATCTGACACTAAATAGGCACTCAGCAATTACTGAATGAATGAATAATTAAATAAGGGAGTTAAGCCAGAATGGTTTTAAGGAACTAGGCTTGTAAAAACACTATTTCTTTTTACCTTTATTCACTAATTTGAATTTCAGCATTTTTCAAATGTGCCTCTGAATTATGATGCCCAGAATAATTAAATTATATATATGCATATCTATATAGATATAGATAAATAACTAATCTTTTAATTTTATTCTCTAGCTCCTCATTTTTGGTGCCATCTCCTTTTTTTTCCCCCGATGTCTGTAAACACTGCAGGCAAGACTTTGTTCCTGTTCTGATTTTCTCCTGTTCTGACTTCCCCCATAATGAGGTGGATTTGTTGTTGTTTTGTTTATTCATTCATTAGAAGCAGAGTTCCCAAAGTATGACTCCCTGGAAACATAATCAGCATCCCTGGGAAATTGTTAGGCAAATTCTTGGGCATGGGTTGGGGGGGAGTGATGGGTGGTGGTGGTGGCTCAGTCAGTTAAGCCTCTGCCTTAGGCTCAGATCATAGTCTCAGGGTCCTGGGATTGCAGGGAGTCTGCTTCTCCCTCTCCCTCTGCCCCTCCCCATCCCCTAATCCTGCTTGTACTCTCTCACTCTCTGTTTCTCTCTCAAATAAATTAAAATCTTATTAAAAAAAAAAAAAAGATGCAAATTCTCAAGCTCAACCCCAGTCCTACTGAATAAGAAACTCTAGGATTGAGGATAGGTCATAATAATCTGTGTGATCAAACCCCCAGGTAATTCTGTTGCACTCTTAGTTTGAAAACCACTAGAATTGCTCTCAATGGTGGAAACACGGTAGCATAAGAAAAGCACAAGTTTTGAAATCAGACAAACAGGAGTTTGAATTTCAGATCTCTAGGTAATGTAGTTGCTCTGTAACTTCAGGGAGATGACTTAACCTCATCAAAGTTCAGCTCCTTCATCTGCAAAATGGATGGAATAATATATCCTGAAGGGTGAACATTCAGTGTAATGTGAGTAAAATGACATTTCAAGACATTGTAGTCATTGACCTAATAAACACTTACTAAACACCAGCTATCCTCTAAATTAATGGTGGTGTTGTGGTTATGAAGCCAGAATTCTCATTCCTGCTACCTGGATTTCATTCTATTAGGACAAAGTCATGGGCTTAGCCCGTGAGGGTATGTAAACTCAACTTGAGTCCAGGGAAAATCATGTCTCTGAGTCCTGCCTCAGTGCAAAAGAGAAGGAGATGGACAGAGACTGGGATCAGAGTTCCAAGTGACTTCACACAGTTCTGGGATGTGTGTTTCTCTTCACTCATATGTGACCGTAGCAGAAAGAAGGCAGAGAAAAAAAGATAAGTGGTATTGATTCAGCTACCCATCTAGATCCCAACAAAGAAATAGCTCATTGTCACTAAGACCCCCTACATCTAAAAACCTTAGGAAGCACTGGTTGCAATCCTGTCTTTCCGTCCTTTACACACACTGTGAAAGAGAAGAGGAGGCACAGCAGTCTCTATATTTGGGGGGGGGGGGCGGTAATTTTCTGGCTTTTTTTACCCCTGAAAACTTTAGAGGACCTAAGTCAGAAAATGTGCCAATGACATGTTACTTAGGTAATGATATATCTGAATGCCTCCCCTGTTTCTTTATAGATCCAGTCAACCTACCTTACTTGACATGGACACTTGTAACTCATTTGGTATTCTGAGTTAATTCCTGGACTCAGGGCAGTTTGATAGGTCAGTGGTTCCTGGGTTTGTTTCTCTATTGTTTAAAGCAAATCTAGTATCCCAATCTTCAGATTTTACTCCAAATGCCTGGGATTTTCCCCCTACCCAGCTCCCTCTTACTAGTTTATCGTCTTAATGTCCAGGTACTCTAACTCCTAAGCAGATCTTTTTTATCTTTATTCTTCTTCAAATATGAGTTTTCTACTTTGTACTCTAGTCTAGTACTTTTTAACTCAAGGGGTACCTGCAGATTTTGCACCCCAGAAGACATTCAGCAAAGTCTGGACATGGTATTGGTTATCACAACATGGGGATGCTACTGACAAGCTTCTGGGGTCTTAGTGGCCTTGAGCTGCCCCCTTATTGGAATCTAGATTGGTAGCTGCACTGACACTACTTATTTTCTGCTCTGCCTTATTCTCTGCTACTTTCATATACAGGTGAAGACAAACACATGTCCCAGATCTGTGTGAAATCACCTAGAACCCTGCTTCCAGCTCTCCCTGTATCTTCTCTTCTGTACTGAGGCAGGTCAGCAGAGGCCAGAGATGCTGCTCAACATCTTATAATTCAGCTGGCTACAACAACAAAATTATCTGACCTAAAATGTCAGTTGCTAAAGTTGAAATATCCTGCTCTAGTCCCATAATTTGTTTTCCTGTCCATTTCTCCTTGTGCCTCTCAGAGGTACCCCAGGCTTCCAGGATGCTAATAGCAGGTTTATAGCAGTGCTGGTTTTTGTTTGTTTGTTTGTTTGTTTGTTTTTTGTCTTTTTCCTTTCACTTTGATTCCCACTGGATAACTTCTTTAACTTAGCTGAGAATTTTATAAAAGCTACATTCTGGGAGACCTCTATTCTTACCTCCAAAGTTCCCATTGTCTGATTTCTTGGCTTATGAGAAAATTATTGGGCTCATATCCTTACATGTGTATGCCAGTCCAAACTACACATCTAGACTCAAGCTTTACTCACTTCTGTGGATCCACTGGGTTTACCATATAACTTTAAAATGCATGTTAAGCCTCAAGTTATGGTATATGATGTACTGGTTGGAAAATTGTTGGAGTTTCTAGTGTAGATAACAGTTAATAATCCTGGAACAGAAAACTATATTCTTCAGTTTTTGTTAGTATGTATAGCCTCTCTAAACAAAACATGATACTTCAACTTGCTCTGCAACAGTGCAAAACCTTTGTACAATATTCTACAATTACATATGCCCTAAAACCAATTAACTTGAATAAAGTCATAGGTCTACTATGAACATCCTGACTTCATTGGTAAATATCTGAATCAGACATGATGCTTATACTGAATTAATAACACCAAAATTTCCATGACTGAAAACAACAAATTCTCACTGAGCCTTGCAAGAGTAGTACTCTGCCTTACATCACCCTCATTTAGATTCCAGGCTGAAGGAGGATACAACACATGCGTTCATTACTGCCAGAGCAGAAAAAGGGATATGCCAAATCATGAACTGGCTTTTAAAGCTCTTGACCTGGAGGTGACATGGTGTCAGGGTATGCAAGACCACCCCCAAGGTTCAGTGACTTGCTAGGAGGAATTGTGGACTCAGCATATAGCAGCAGTAATCATGGCTATGATTTTCTACAACTAAAGGATAAAAGTAACACAGACAAAGGAAAAGATGCATAGGTCAAAACCCAGAGGAAATTGGGTGTAAACTTACATAAGCCCTCTCCCCGTAGAACCAGGCAGGATGCACTAATTCCTTTATCATTAAATATGTGATCCAGTTGGATTATCCTCCACCAGGAAAACTCTTAAATTGAAGGGGATGGTATAGAGAAAAACAACTCTGCCTTGTGTCCGAGTGCAGAACCAGAAATAGATGATGGAAAGCATCGATAATCACTATTACATTAATATTTTATTATGGAATAAAAAAATTAAATGGACATGATTAACCTTTGATCATTATAACATCTGTTAGCAATGCATAGTAAACATGCACAACATTTTCATGATTTAGGCAAAAGACTTCTATAATTTATAAGATTTTCATATTATTTCCCAATATATGTATGATATTATATAATATATGCATTTTTATATATATTAATTTTTTTGTTTTGATTTTTCTGCAGTGTGTACCCTCCCATGATTTCCTAGAGAATTAAATTATCTCTGGGAATGGTAATTTTTTCTAGCCATCATTATTCTTTTTCCTTGAGAAGTCAGAGATAAATGCCATCTGGACAAAGCATTTTATCATCAGATGTTTTGATTTCTTAATCATCTGCTCTGGCAAGATACAGGTTTCCTTCAGTGTTTATTTTTTCTGCCCTGAAAACTGTTTGATTGTTCCTGGCATCTGTTCCTCTGCCTTCATCTGTTAACAGAGAGGCAAGCAAAGCTTTGAGAGTTCGGCAATGCCTCCATCTGCTACAAATCCATTGCTCTTGCCATGTTCTGCAGCAAGGGTCCCTGTGAAACAATACGGTAAAGAGCAGTGCACCAGAGTTGGATGCCCAGAAGGTGAGTTTAGTATTTTCTTATCAAGCCAGAGAGCACCATCCCATGTAGGGGAAGAGTTGCATTGCTTGACCTCTGAAGCCTGCTTTGACATGCTCCTGTTGTAAATGAAAGTTCTAGAATGGCAAAGTTTGCTGATGGTAT
Source organism: Enhydra lutris kenyoni (assembly GCF_002288905.1). Taxonomy (NCBI): domain Eukaryota; kingdom Metazoa; phylum Chordata; class Mammalia; order Carnivora; family Mustelidae; genus Enhydra; species Enhydra lutris. The sequence goes on from NW_019154086.1 coordinate 94,806,956, forward strand.
ATGCACTCCCATTTAAGTGCATTAAAATGTCCTAATTTTAGGTTTCTGCCTTCAGTCTTAGCCTTGATTCCTATTTTCATCTATATAGAGCTTATCACGTCTTATATCTAGTCCAGCATTTTTATATAGAAATGATGAACATAAGCTTTGTGATTTCTTTAGTGTCATTTATTTTATTGTACATTTTCTTTTCCCATGTGCCTTTCTGTTCATATTATTTGGTTTTCTGTTTCTCATTAGAGGAAAACACAATCTTTTTATTTTTCACTCCTTCTCAAAGATGCATGATAGCTGATTTGATAGAAATTTGAGAATGGTTCACAACATTGTACATTAATCCTGATCTACAAAATAATGTAATGCTTGTTTCTCATTACCTATGTATGTACACATATGGATACATAGATAAATATACATGCTGTATATTTCTGTATCAATGTCACCCCTTCTTTGGAGATTATTCATTATTAACAATGCTCTGCAAAGCTCTTGTCATCATTCATTTGTTGTTGTTAAAACACTGAACATTGAAAGAAACGTCTGTCCTCAACTCTACTGCCTGCTAGGTCTGTCGGCCCTGTGGTTGCAAATGCTCATGAAAATATCTTTTCATGACTAAGCTTTTTGAACTGATTTGTGAAGAGCTTACTGCCTCCCTATATAATTCTGAGTTTGAATGTAAGGTTTACATAAAATAGTTTTCTAAATTCTACTTAACCACGCAATACAACTCTAACCACCCCTTAGAGAAGACCTATACTTTATTATGAACGTCATTATTTATTTCTGTTACAATGATAACTGATTAATTAGATACTAATTACAATGATAACTGATTAAACACTAACATGCTGTTCTTCAAATCATTTCACGTGTGCATGTGGGCTTTTAAATGAAATTTGGAAGACTTAAAAAACAAACTGGCAGTGCAGTTTTTTATCTGAAGTCGCCAGGGGTTTTTGCTAAGCAAATAAGATGTTCGCTAACACATAAAGGGATTAAGAGGTACAAACTTCCAGTTACAAAATAAATAAGTCACAGAGATGAAAAGTGCATCATAGAGAATATGGTCAAGAAGATTGTAGTAACATTGTTTGAGGACAGATGATGACTACATTTATGTGGTGAGCACTGAACAGTGTACAGAATTGTGGAGCCATTATGTTGGACACCTGAAGCTAATATAGCACTTTATGTTAATTATACTTTATATATATATTATACTTTATATATATATATATATATATTTATAAATAATGTTTGAAGTTGGCTAAAAGATAACTAAATTGGAGAGCAAGGTAAAATCAAATACCCAGAGTATAAAAACGTAGCTTTTTGAGAAGAAAAACTTGAACAAAAATACAATGATAACATGAAGCAGGAAAACCTTTTATAGCTGAAAGAACCTTAGATTCCTAAGTAGTGCTTTTTTTTTTCTTTCTTTGTGAAGAAGGGGAAAAAGTAAATTTTAGAGCAAGGGGATTGAGAGAGAAATGCCACATCTCTTTCCTTTCCTCTTATATAGCTCTTCCAGGTATCTGGAGAAGGAAAAGTTTGATAAACCAAAGATTTTTGTGAAGGTGAAAAATGGCTAGGGAGATGCTAAGGGCATCAGCCAAATTCTAAACATTAAGAAGATAAATGAAACTAGTATTTTGAACCTAAATATTGGGAGTCTAAAACTAAATGACTAGGATATAATAATGTAAGATATATATCTAAGATATGTATTATATAAAAGATATAAATGTATTATTTAATGCATATTATATATACTATATATGTATGGTGTATATACATTATATTGTGTGTGTATATGTGTGTATGTGTGTGTGTGTGTGTGTGTATGTGTGTATATATATAGATATATATATATTTTTTTTTTGGCTTTTCATATTGTGTGTCCATTTCAAACAATGCAGAAGGAGGAAAGAAGGTACAATGCCAGGAGCTTATACATTACAGAATATAAATCCTGCAATGAAAATTTTTGCACTTAAACAGAGAAATGGGTAAATGAAATCAGAGCTGTATGGAGTGTAGTTTGTTTGTTTGTTTTAATTTAGCCAACTGAATATGTAAGGCAATATTAATACCTCGGCATTTTATTTTATTTTTTATTTTTTTCAAAAAGTTTTATTTATTTATTTCTTTGACAGAGAGAGAGATCACAAGTAGGCAGAGAGGCAGGCAGAGAGAGAAGGGGAAGCAGGCTCCCCGCAGAGCAGAGAGCCAGATGCGGGGCTCTATCCCAGGACCCTGAGATCATGACCTGAGCTAAAGGCAGAGGCTTAACCCACTGAGCCACCCAGGTGCCCCCATATACCTTGGCATTTTAATTGATAATACTGGATGGCTATGTAATTGTTGGATGCTGTATAAATGGCTTTTTATAGTCAATATCTAAATAAATCCTTATAGCAATCCTATGGAGCATTTACTTTTATTTTTATTTCGCTATTTTACAGATGAGGTAATAGAAGTTTAGATAGTTTAAATAACTTGCTCAAGGGGATCCTGGGTGGCTCAGTTGGTTAAAGCCTCTGCCTTTGGCTCAGGTCATGATCCCAGGGTCCTAGGATCGAGCCCCCACATCGGGCTCTCTGCTCAGAGGAGAGCCTGCTTCCTCCTCTTTCTGCCTGGTTCTCTGCCTACTTGTCATCTCTATCAAATAAATAAGATCTTTAAAATAAATAAATACATAAATAACTTGCTCAAAATGACACAATAATGGTCAACAAATTTTCAAAACCAAGTAGTCTATAAAACTGGAAAAAACAACCAACCAAAACCAAAACTAAAACCAAAACAAAAACCCTGCATCAACCTGAATCTTGAGTTTATGCATTTAACCATTATGCTATTATGGATTTTTTTGGTATGAGAGCTGTTAGAAGGAGTAGGATTAAAATCAGTGTTAAGGCAGTGATTTTTAAATTAAAAAATACATATTTTGGGAGTAAAGGGAGCATATACGATGACATTTATTTAATTTGACAAGAAAAAAGACTTTCATACTTCACTAAGAAAATTAAAGAAAAATTCTGTGGACTTCCACTATTTACCTACCAGCATACCAGAATCTTTACCCATACATTCTTTGGATAAAATCATCCTCCATTATGTACTAGATCCAATCCTTTCTATTTCTCAAGGAAATCACTCCATAAATTTTCCATTATCTCGTTTGCATTAGCATTTGTCTCCTCTATTAGAGCATTCCCATAATTATGAAATATAGTATTATTTTTTTGCACCACATTAAAAGAAAAACAAAACAAAACAAAAACCTTCTTCATGCCCTCACATACCCAGATATTTCTTCAACTCTCTCTCTTCTTTGCAGTGACATGACTACATAGAGTTATCTATCATAGTGGACTCATTCTAACTCCATTCTCTCTTAAAGATCCCCCAAACAGGGTTTTTCTTCCACCATTATCACCAAAATTGCTCCCAAAAGGCCACCAATGACGTCTTGAAAAATAAAGCCACAATTTGCAACCATACTTCATTATAGTTACAGTAAATAAAAACTTACAGTAAATAAAAACAAAATTATAATGTGCAATGCAAACTGCCTAGCTCAAATAATTTTCCTATCAATTCTAGCCACCTCCTCCTTCGAGAAGGAAAAGATTGTTGTTTGCTTTGTTCAGTGATGTTTTCACATTGCTTAGAACAGGGCCTGTCTCTTGGTAGGTACTCAAAATTATTTGTTGTCTATATGAATGAATGAAGACATGAATACATTCATAAATAAGGGTGTGACTCAAAGAAATCCAATGGATAGTCCTTTTGTAAGTTCACTAAGGAACTTATGCCAAGCCATACAATGATTTAAAGCACAGTAATTCACTTAACCTCTGGCTATATTCTACAGAAAGTCAATATTGATGGAAAGGCCTGTAATGAGATCAATACATGTATTTCCTTAGGGTTAGTGTACAATAAAAATTTTCGCATTTTACTTGCCCTTCACAGTGCTTGATAAAGCTCAATAAATATTTACCAAAAAATGAAATGAATAAAATAAATTTTAATATTGCAATGGAAATAAAGATGCAAGTACATGTAACTGTAGAGGTATTTAGTCCTATAACACATTTCTTTTCCTCTGGAAGTCCGTTTTATTTCATAGCTCCAGGTAAACAGTGGATCAACTGAGAAATAATACTACGCTGGGAAAATAAATTGCATCTTATCTATACATGTACTTGGGGAAGAAAAGCACAACTTCCCTCTTGGAAGAAGATGAAGTCTCTAGGGAACAATGTACTTAAATACACATAATTTAGGAAGCAACTGAAATCATACTGCATGCAGATTACGTGGTTAAGAAGGATAGCTTATGGGTTTTGGGGAGGGAGGTGTTGTACTTTCAGGCCAGCTGTGTTCAATTAAACTGGACTTCTTGAGAAGGAAAGGGATAACATTAAGAAGCAGATGGAGAGGGTTAGCTGTCACAGTGTCCATGAAATTCACTAATAAACAGTGTGCTGGGCAATAAAATGTAAGATAAGAATTAAGAATGAACCTAAAAACTGAATGGTTATATTTGTAGGCTGTGTATTGCAGACTTCAGCTTGTACAGAAACTATGTATTGGAAAAGATTGTGAATGGGGGGGAGGGGCTCAGATAGTGTGGAACAGAATGAAGTAAAGCATTCAAGACTCTAGAACTCATTAGCACAAAAAAGGAATAAACTAATCACTTCAAGGTGCATTGTGTTTCTGCTTTTATGTTGAATAACGAGGAAAGTGGGAATGCAAGTAAACTTCTTGACATGTCAATATCTTGAAGCCCTTATGATATTTTAAAAGTCCTTGCCTTCTAAATGCCATTCTATCAGAATTCTAAAATTCTAAGACTTCATTGAGAGGTATTTGTAATATTTTCACCTGATTTCCCTATTATTTAGTTGAATTCTATGATTATAAAATGTCTTTAAAATTATTTTTCTCTTTTTGAGTTTTTAAATATGAATATTCTATTTTTTTACTGAAACAATAGGAGTTTACAATATAGACATTACTCTCTATACTCAGAAGTAGTCATTAAAAGTGAAACATACATTTGAATGTCTCGTGTAAAATGGAAGACAATGTGTTTTACATTAAGATTTGGTTCATTATTAATATTCTATAATGTCTATAGTAGACAGTCCAAAATGAGTGAAGTTTCTCTAGTTAAAATTTTTTTATCAAGAAAAGTTAATGCACTATAAAAATATAACTTCAGTTTTTAGCTTTGTCTAACATGAGTAATAGAACTGACAGAGTTAAGTTTCTGTCTTTGCCCCAGGTGCTCTGAATTTAAAATCTTTGCAAACTCACTCTTCTTTTCAATTCAGGAATGGCTTGAGGTGTCATAAGAATTTCAAACCTGAAAGAAATGTCTAGTCCAGAACCTGCCATATCTTTACGCACTATGAAGGATTCATATGGAAAAATCTTACAAATAACTTTTAACAATCTGATATTTTAAAATCTCACTCTTTAGGACAATGAACTAAGAATCTAAATAAAACATCATTACCCTTAAAGTTCCTTACAGATAGTAATATAAATAAGTTAAGTTTTCATTTGAGGGTAATAATAACATATCCAGCTTGTGTATACTAATTCTAGAAAAAACAATATTGTAAGAGTTTTAAGATGTTATTCTTGCAATAATAGGTAAGATATCCTCATAAGAAATACTTAGTATTTAAATGCCAACTTAAATTATTATTGATTTACAAAAAATATCTTAAAAAATTGAGATCTTAAAAATCTTTAGAGATTTCTAAAATCCAAATTAACAAATGAGCAAATAATTTGTATACAAAATAAAAATGACCGTTAAAAGAAGAAAACTGATCAGATAATACTAATATCACTCACTAGAAATTAAAAATATAAAAATTAAAGTAACAATGGATGATCACTTATTTGTCCATTTATTTGTCCAGTTTTTATTTAAAAAACTTAGAAAATCACTTTATGATTAGTTAGGATATGATAAAAAATACACACTGCTAGAAAACAAATAGGTCAACTTATTTTTTGGAAATATATTTGGCATAAATTTGAGTGGATAAAGCAAGATGTATTGATGTTTCTCTAACAATATAAATTGACTGAAATAAAACAAGCACTCAAACACACAAACACATACATGAGAGAAAACTAGAAATCCTGTCAGAAGTAAAAACACTGGGACACTGGGGTGGGTCAGTTGGTTAAGTGGCAGCTCTTGGTTTTGGCTCAGGTCATGATCTCATGGGGTGTGAGATCCAGCCCAAAATGGGGCTCTGCTCTCAGTGGAGTCTGCTTGAAATTTCTTCCCTCCGTCCCTCTTCTCACTTTTTCTCTTGTTCTCAAATAAATAGGTAAATCTTAAAAAAAAAAAAAAAAGTCAACACATTGAATGATTATTGTAGTTGTAGAATTGAAGAATTTATGAGAGGTTTCTTTTGTTTTCTACATTAGTTTAAATACGATTTTTTGTTCATAATTAAAAATCACAATTACATCATATGTTGAAATATGGAAAATGTCTATTTCTAAAATAGACTTGACTATTTTGACTAAATTCATGTCTGTTTTATATAATTTAAAGTTCATAAAATACAGAAAATAATGAAAATCTATTATAAATAATGTACAGTTATGAAAGCAAGGGTGACTTAATTCACTAATTTTGTTGGAAGTCATCAGTTAAATAAGAAATTATCATCAATGAAGAAATAATTCTCAGACTTTAAGACTTTATGTTATGAAAAAAATTCAGTAACAGATGCATCTTTTCTTTTTATTGATCACAATTGCAATCCTGTTGCATTTTAACTTTAGTATTTAAGAGTTATTTGATCAAATAAGATCTGCTCATTTTTCTTACAGATGTCACATGTCTTTAATTATGTCACATGCCTTTTGATTTGTGAGACATTAAATAAGAAATTGTTCTTCGTACAATTTCTCCTTCTTAGTGGCATTTTTTTTTTATAAAAAAGAAAAAAATTCCATGTAATAAAGAAACTATTGCATTCAATAATCCAGTTTTACTAATATTTGAGTTGGGTTCCAGGCAAAACTTTATATTATCTTTTTTTTTTTTTAATTTCTTTTCAGTGTTCCAGAATTCATTGTTTATGTACCACACCCAGTGCTCCATGCAATACGTGCCCTCCATAATACCCACCACCAGGCTCACCCAACCTCCCACCCTCACCTCTTCAAAACCCTCAGATTCTTTGTCAGAGTCCACAGTCTCTCATGGTTTGTCTCCCCCTCCAATTTCTCCTAACTCCCTTTTCCTCTCCATCTCCCCATGTCCTCCGTGTTATTTCTTATGCTCCACAAGTAAGTGAAACCATATGATAATTGATTCTCTCTACTTGACTTATTTCACTCAGCATAATCTCCTCCAATACTGTCCATGTTGATACAAAAGTTGGGTATTCTGTTTTTTATATTAGTTTGATTGGATTTACTATTATTCCTAATGTTAAATGTAGAAGCAATATCAAATTTTGTGTGTTCACTGTGTGCTAGGAACTTTATAGTCATTCTCTTATTTAATCCCGATAATACCTTTCTAATGTAACTCTATTATTTACTCCTTTTTTTTTTTTTTTTTAGAGATTTTATTTATTTATCTGACAGAGAGAGCAGCAGCAACAGAAAGAGAGGGAGAAGCAGACACCCTGATGAACAGGGAGCCTCGATGCAAGGCTCCATCCCAGGACCCTCGGATCATGACCTGAGCGGAAGGGAGATGCTCAACCAACTGAGCCACCCAGGTGTCCCTTTACTCCTATTTCTTATATAGAAACTGGATCTCAGAGAGGTACAGTGCCTTGCCCAGAAAAGGACAGAAGATGCCTGAAGGACGTAGGGCTCAACTCCAAGTCTGATTCTAGAAAAAGAGATTTAATCACTGTGGTGGGCATGATTAGAATAGGAAAAGGTAGATAAACATCCCGTTCCCTTTCATCCTTGTTAGTTTGTCACAACACTGGACACAAACATCTTTAGATATGTTCTGACTGGATTTTGCTTTCAAGGGGCAGCTTGAGATGGCCCAGCTAGAAGCAAATCATCTTAAACAATTGTTTTAAGAAACACATTTGGCTTTCTCTGATTGGTCTTGAATTGTTGTTTTAACTTGAATGTCCCTGATAATACATGATGTGGAACTTCATATACATATTTGCCATTTGTTTATCTTCCTTAATGAGATGTCTGTTAAGTCCATTGGCCCATTTTTAATCAGGTTTTTATTTTCTTGTTGTTGAGTTTTATGAGTTCTTTGTATATTTTGGAAAAATGTCTTATCAGATGTGTCTTTTCCAAATGTTTTCTTCCAATGTGTGGCTTGCCTTCTCATTCTCTTGATGTTGTCTTTTGTAGAGGAAAAGTTTTTAATTTTAGTGATGTCCAGGTTATCAATTATTTCTTTCATAGATCATGTCTTTGGCGTTGTATCTATAGTCATTGGTATTACCAAGGTCATCTATGTTTTCTCCTAGGTCATCTTCTCTAAGTGTTGTAACTATGAGCTTTGCATTTAAGTTTCTAATCAATTTTGAGATAATCTTTGTGAAATATGTAAGGTCTGTGCCTACTTTTTTTTTTTTTTAAATGTGGATATCTGGTTCCAACATCACCTGTTAAAATACTATCTTTGCTCCATTATATTAATTATATTGCCTTTGATTCTTTATCAAAGATGAGTTGATTATATTTTTAGGGTCTTTTTTTTGGGCTCTCTATTCTGTTCTGTTGATCTATTTGTCTATCCTCTTGCCAATAGCACACTTTTTCTGATTAATGTAGCTTTATATTAAACCTTGAAGTTGGATAGGGTCAGTCCTCCAATCTTGTTATTCTCCATCAATACTGTTCTGCCAGTCTAGGTCTTTTGCCTCTCCATAAACTCTTGGAATCAGTTTCTCAATGCCCACAAAATAACTTGTTGGTATTTTGATTGGGATTGCACTGAAGAGCAATGTGAGTTGGGAAATACATAGATCTTGTACATATTTTGATAAGTTTTACTTAAGTATTTCATTTCTAGGAGTGTTAAATTAAATAGTATCATGTTTTTCATTTCAAATTCTACTTGTCCATCATACAAATAAAGATTACAATTTCCTATGTTTATCTAACCTAGTCAGCAAATTTATGTGGTAAACAAGTCTTTTGTTTGGTCGGACCTCCCTGTAGTGCCACTTATGTTGACAAAAGCAAGTATGAAACATTTTATGAGTTTTTTTTTTTTATTCCTAAAGATTCTATTTTATGTTAGAAAATTCTGAGTAAATTGATTATTGTGCCAATTCACTTTTCCATACTGAGAAAGTTACATTTATAGTTATTTCTCAATAATAACAACTAATACTTAGTAAGTAGCTATTCTGAGACAGACATTATTCTCTAAGTTTGAATATATGATCTCAACCGGTCTTTAGAACAACACTAGATATTATTATTCCTGCTTTATTGATAAGGAAGTTGTGGATAAATGTTAAGACATATTCCCAAATTTAGGCAACTTTTATGGAGCACCTATGATCCTTACCACTACCACGGGCTTCATTTCAGATTATTTTTCTCCCTTAAATTAAAAAAAAAAACCTGCAGGAGAAATGAATATATCATACTTTATAAAACATAATTGTGACTGACCAGTTCTAAAAATCTGAAAGGGGAAAAATTATGTGCTCCATCAGATAAACCCAAATATCTGCTTATACATGATCAACAGCTTTCAAAATTCCTTTAGTAACTTAGTAGCTGTAACTATAACTTGGTAGACTTTAGAAAAGTAGTTTCCATTCACTTCCTGATAATCAGCATAGAATGATTCCTTCATTGTAACAGGTGTCTTGGAGTTATTCAAGAAGATGAATAATCATATGCTAGCCATATATACAGATAAAAGACTTTCTAACTGATAAGAAAACTGGACTAAATGACTTCTGGATTAGTTTCTAATTAATTTATATCTGCCTAGAGAAATAGGTATTTCCAGTAGCTAGTTCTTCTTCATTGAGGAATGAATAAATATGTAATATAAAAAATAAATACATCATTATCTTTAAATGTAGAGTATAAAAATTACATTTTATTAAGAATTTTATATTTTAAAGAAGTATTGAAATAGAAGACCTTTTATAGTGAATTTTTAGTTTCTCAGAAAATTCCTAAAGCAGAACATTTAATTGGTTGTATATTTTGATTTGTAGATTTAGAATTTTACTGTTTTGAATTTTACTTGTTTTTCACCTTTAATGACTCTACCTACACATGAAGTAATGTAAGTTCTAAATGAATTCACTTCAAAAGATACAGATCATCAAAATCTGCAAAAGTATTATAAAACACTAGACATTAAAAAAATATAAAACATTAAACAGTGTTTTACAGTTTATAAGGATCATATGATACTAAAACAACTTTTTAATGAAGATATTATTTTAAGCTTATTAAAGAGATGAAAAAAGTCAGTCCTTGCATATAGTTTTACCAATGTCTGAAAATCTTTTCCCTAACATTCTTCTGACAGACTTTGACTAATTTCATAGTCCAGCTTAACGGAGTCTTCTCTTGTGATCCCTTCTTTAATTTCCACAAATATATTTTCACCCATCACTCTACCTGTACTTACTTCTATTAGAGCTTTTGTCACCACTGAATTTATTTTACATCCTCTTCTTTGCTGGGTGTTGAACACCTAACCTTTAGGGACTAGATGCTATTCTCCTTTATACTCTCAACATCTATCAAGATTCCTGGCACAGAACAGGTACTTAATATATTTTCTTAAATAATTAAAATATTGGGTAAGCTAATTATGTAATATCACATAGCTAGTGTAGGTAGTAAATTAAAGTGAACATAGATTTTCTGCAATAAATTTCTGCTTTCTGATGATCTATAACCATTTCACTAAGATAGTAAAAAAAATTACTGCAGCTATAATTTGTTTTTTAAATTTTTGAAAATCAAGATGACTTTTTTTCTGAATTTATAGTGTTTTTATTTTGTTGAGTTCTTCTTTTTGTTTTATTTTGTTTAACCAATCAAAGCAACACTAAAAATTTACTAAGGCATGTATGCCTTCCAGTAGCACATTCCTACCTTCACAAATCCACAAGCACATCCTCTGTCTAAGTCAATACTGCTGATATGGCTAATTGACTTTACATAATGAAAAAATCAATATAACATGTGATTTTCCTGAAGTTAATAGTGTGTTTCTTATGATCATCTTTACTTCACTTTTATGTGGTCATTTAGAATTTTAAACACAGTAATATTAGTCTAAGGCTTGTAGAAACTTACATATTTGTTGGTCGTATACAATTATAATTATTTGATTTCTTCTTGCAAAGTTAACCTCTCTACAGCATGTATAACCATTAACAATCAAATAATGTATTTTCTGCTGTCAAGCTGTATTAATGATTTTTATTTTTTTTTAAGCCTTTAAAAATGTTTATCATTTAAGATGCAAAATCCTGTATAGGCTCCTTAGAGAGAATGTGAAAAATACATAAAAGTAAGAATATCTTCACCTAGGAACAGACCTTTAAAAATTTTGGCTTATTTCCCCCTAGAAATTTTTTAAGTGATGTTAAGTAATTATTTCATATGTAGGATAACACTGCAAATAAACCTTACATTCTGCTTTTCAGAATTAAAAAAATAACTTTATTTTGACTGAAAAATGAATATGTATATTCATTGTAGAAAATCTGAAAAAAAATGATAAAAAGCTAAACAGAGAAAAAACAAAATACTAGTCATCTTGCCACCTTTTACAAGCACTGTTAATATTTTGGTGGTCTTCCCTTCCAGGTTTTTTTTTTTTTTTTTTCCCCCTGATCTTTAGCAAATCTGTAGTTCACTTGAGGGAGTGAGGCTACTTGTTAAGTGTTTTATTACCATTTAACCAAGATTTGAGTTAAAAACCCCTGGAAAAGTCAAGTAGTCTTTTTTTTTTTTTTAAGATTTTACTTATTTATTTGACAGACAGAGATCACAAGTAGGCAGAGAAGTAGAGAGAGAGAGGAGAAAGCAGACTCCCTGTGGAGCAGAGAGCCTGATGCGGGGCTCAATCCCAGGACCCTGGGATCATGACCTGAGCTGAAGGCAGAGGCCCTAACCCACTGAGCCACCCAGGCGCCCCAAAAGCCAAGTAGTCTTAAAAGTAAGATGGATTTTTTTTTCCAAGTTGACATGTTTTGATTGTGACCCTTGAGTATGGAGGGGAAGTACAATATTATCTGGGAACACAGTTGCCTCTTGAGTTACAAACTGTCTGCTCCTTCTGGGGGCTGGAGCCTATGTGTCCCTGCTTTTATAGGAGGGCTGGGCTAAGCAAAGGACACCCAGAGACAATAAAAACATGAAAACAAATAAAAAATGAAAACATGAAAGAACATTTTAGGACTGAAAGGCAGATTGAGACGTTGTGAAAGCAGCAATCACCAATTCACACTCAACATGCTTCTGCTACCAAATTGCTATTTAGCTTGTAAAATTTATATTGCACACACAAAAACAAAACAAATCAGCATAGAAACCAATGGCTCTGGTTTTTCTCCCAGGAGACTCCTCTCATTTCACAAAGCTAGGATCACAGAGATGACTGCCAAGAAGAATTAAACTCAAAGATCTCACAAAAAACAATAATAGAAAACAGACAATAATTGTTCTGGATTTTATGTTTCATTGAAAAGCAATTTTATTAAGCTAGTTTCCAGGAGGTATTATGATACAGAAGCGGGACAAATGCAGTCTTTTCAAGTACCTGTTGGTCACCAGTATATCTTCTTTGGAAAAATGTTTATTCAGATTTTCCATCAATTTTTCATCTGATTTTGTTTCTATTGAGTTACAGGGGTTCTTTATATATTTTGGAACTTAGCTCTTTATCAAGATATATAGTTTGCAAAAGGTTCTTCCCATTTGGTAGGTTGTCTTTTCACTTGGTTGATGGTTTCTTTTGTTTTTTAGTATGATATAGTCCCACATTTTTTTTTTAGTTTTTGCTTTACTACTTTTGTTTTTTGTGCCAACTTTAAAATATTATTGCAAAGACCTTGATATCAAGAAGCTTACTGCCTGTTTTCTTCAAGGAGGTTTATGATATTAGGATGAAAATAGTGTTTCAGTTTGATTCTTTCACATGTGGCTATTGAGTTTTCCCAAAAATTTATTGAAAAAATTTTCCTTTCCTTGTTGTATATTCTTGGCTCCTTTGTTGTAAATTGATTGGCCATATATATATGGGTTTATTTCTGGACTCTTTGGTTCCATTGACCTTTATGTTTGTTTTTATGCCAATACCACAGTATTTTAATTACTAGAGCATTATAGTATAGTTTAAAATCAGGGAGTGTTATTCCTCTAGTCTTTGTTCTTTTTCAAGGTTGTTTTAGCTAATTTTTTTTTCAGTTCCATACAAATTTTAGAATTATTTGTTCTTTTGACTTGAAAATGTCATTGGAATTTTGATAAGGATTGCATTGAATCTGTAGATTGTTTGGGATTGTATGGATATTTTAACAATATTGATTTCTTATAATCTATGAGTGCAAAGTATCTTTCCACTCATTTGTGTCTTTTTCAGTTTCTTTCAATACTGTTTTATAGTTTTCAACAGAAGGATATTTCACATTCTTGGTCAAATTTATTTCTAGGCATTTTATTCCTTTTGATGGAATTATAAATTGCATTGTTTTCTTTATTTCTCTTTCTGACACTTCATTATTAATATACAGAAAGACAACAGATTTTTGTGTATTGGTTTTGTATCCTGCAACTTTACTTAATATATTAATGTTCTAACAGGTTTTTGTTTGTTTGTTTTTATTTTTTTTATTTTTTTTTTTATGGAACCTTAAGGTTTCTACATATAATATCAAGCCACCGGCAAATAGTGACAGCTTCATTTCTTCCTTTCCAATTTAGATACCTTTAATTTCTTTTTTTTTTTTGCAAAACTGTTCTGGCTAAGACTTCCTATACTGTTTTGAATAAAAGTGGTGAGAGTGGGCATCCTTGTCTTGTTCCTGATCTTAGAGAAAAGGATTTCAGTTTTTTTACCATTGAGATGATGTTAGCTGTGAATTTGTCATATGCTATCTTTATTATGTTGATATTCCCCCTCTGCCCACTTTGTTGAGAGTTATCATAAAAGGATATTGAATTTTGTTAAGTGTTTTTTTTCTGCATCTATTCAGATGATCATATGATTTTTATCCTTTTTGTTACATTGACTGATTTGCAGATGTTGAACCATCCTTGCATCATTGAATAAATCTCACATAATTATGGAATACATTCCTTTTAATCTATTGATTAATTTGGCTCAGTAGTATTTTGTTGAGGACTTTTGCACCTATTTTCACAGGAATAGTAATCTATAATTGTCTTGTCTTGCAGTGTCCTTATATAATTCTTATAACAGAGTAATGCTGCCATCACAAAATGAGTTTGGAACAGTTCCCTTCTCTTCAAATTTTTGGATAAGTTTGAGAATAATGGTTATTAATTCTCTGAATGGTAACATTCACCAGTAAAGTCATCTGGACTTTGTTGTGAGGTTTTTGATTACTGTTTTAATTTCCTTAATAGTAATCATTCCATTCAGATTTTCTTTTCTTTCCTTATTTTTTTTCTTTTTTTAGATTTGCCCATTTATTTTTATTTGAGAGAGAGGGAGATTGAGAAAAGAGAGTGTGCCATACAACAAAAGTAATGGAGTGGGAGAAGTAGGCTGACCATTGAGCAGGGAGCCCAGTGCTGGACTTGATCCCAGGACCCTGGCCTCATGACCTGAGCCAAAGGCGCCACTCCATTCAGATTTCTATTTCATTATGATTCACTGTTTGAAGGCTGTATATTTCTAGGAATTTATCCATTTCTTCTAGGTTGTTCAGTTTGTTGACATAAGATTGTTAATTTGATTGATTTTGTTGTATGACACAAGTTTTGGTATTTTATATTTCCATTTATATTTGTCTCAAGGTATTTTTTGATTTCTCCTTTGACCCATTGGTTATTCAATAGCATGTTGCATAATCTCCACATTATTTATGTATTTTCCATGTTTCTTTGTGTTATTATTTGCTGGCTTCATACCACTGTAGTTGGAAAAGATGCTTAATAAGATTTTAATCATCTTAACTTTATTAAAATTTGTTTTACAGGGGTGCCTGGGTGGCTCAGTGGGTTAAAGCCTCTGCCTTCAGCTCAGGTCATGATCCCAGGGTCCTGGGATCGAGCCCCACATCAGGCTCTCTGCTCAGCAGGGAGCCTGCTTCCCCACCCTCTCTCTCTGCCTGCCTCTCTGCCTACTTGTGATCTCTGACTGTCAAATAAATAATAAAATAAATAAATAAATAAATAAATAAAATTTGTTTTACAGCCTAATTTATGATATATACTGGAAAATGTTCCATGTACCTTTGAGAAGAATGTGTATTTTGTTGCTTTTGAATGAAAGAGTTTGAACGCATCTGTTGAGTCTATCTGGTCTGCCATTTAAGGCTAATATTTCTTTGCTGATTTTCTGTCAAGATGATTTATTCACTGATGTAAGTGGGATATTGCAATCCCCTACTATCATTGTATTGCTGTCTGTTTCTCCCTTTAGATCTGTTAATATTTGCTTCATATATATATGAATAATTGTTTTATATATATTTAAAGCTATTTAGAATTGTTCTGTGATAAAAAAGCAATTGTTAAAACCACTTATAGCTATCTGTCACCCATATGAATTGACTTCTTCATGACCATTTATCAAAACTTCCATATACCTTGGGAAACTTTTCAAAAATGATAGTAGTTGGTATTCAACATTCGATATACAGGAATTTTGCAGCAGCCTGTCGTAAGTGGCAACACCGAAAAACATCTCCTGTAAACTGTTGCTTATGGAAGTTGGAATTGAGTATTAGATATTTGGGTTCTAAAAATGCATGTGTTTTGAGTCAAATAATTAAGGAGAGAATTTGATTAAATTTATAGAAGGCAGAGTCCTATATTTGTTCCTTCTTAAGGCTACAGTCAAATTATTATTATTATTATTGTTATTATGAATTGTCATCAAGGGAATTTCTGAGAATTTACATAAACTCAATTAAATTTTATATATCCTATGGTGAATCATTGATAAACATTAGTTAAATAAAATAAAAATAATTTTCTTGGTATGGAACGGTGTTGAAAAGTTCACCCAATGAACTATTCTATTCTATTTCAAAGAAACCATTTAATATCATTCCATACTTCAATTCAGATAATCTGATACCACTGATAATAAATGAACTAATGGCTGTTGAAGGAATACATATTGTGATGATTTTAAGGGGGTAATAAGTCTGCATGCTATTCTCCTTCTCCTTTAGAAGCAACACTGTTTACATTTTTCCAAGATTTCAAGACGTTCTCTACATTTCAGACTCAAAGAACTGCACCTTTTTAGAAGTTCTGCACTCACCTTTTCAATTTCCAAATGTTACTTTCAATTTCTTTCTCTTTGTATTATTCCAGAGAAAGGTCCTCTACAAAGTGTATCTTGGTGGAAAAAATACAGTAAAAGAATGAAGCAAAATGTAAACTGGTATTGAATAGAGGTAAAGCATAAATGGGAGTTTTAGTATTCTTACATATTCTTGCAACAATTATGTCTGAAGTCATAAAAAAACAGGAATATCCACTGCCCCATGGATTATAGAAAAAAGTGGAAATGACAAATGA
The DNA here is from genome assembly GCF_002288905.1 of Enhydra lutris kenyoni. Lineage (NCBI taxonomy): Eukaryota > Metazoa > Chordata > Mammalia > Carnivora > Mustelidae > Enhydra > Enhydra lutris. The sequence goes on from NW_019154086.1 coordinate 94,823,720, forward strand.
TTCCTCAAATCAATGCTATGTAACCACTAAAGACATATTTCAAAGCATGGTTACTAATACATGTTTTTATACCAATAAATTAAAAAAAAAGGTTAAGAATTTGACTTAATCTGGTTTCAGAACTATATGAAATAAATGACCAAAAATACATTGGATTGAAGAACTACTAAGGATAAAATAAATTTAATAAAGGCAAAACAATACAGAATAAAAAGAATAATTACTCAAAACATTTTAATAAAATTGGTAAGTATATGGTAAACCATATAAAGATAAAAGAACTTCACTAAAATATAATGAGAAATGAGAAAGGAGTTACAATAGGTAGAGAAGATAGTTTGATATATTACTAGAGCACCACATACAAATCTGATAGTAATTTGAAAATCTCAATAGAATAAATTAATTAGCAAAATACAAATGACCAATTCATATTGAAAAGTGGTAGATACATTGTAACAAATTGAGATTTTACATCTGATATAGTTAGATTTTCAGTATTAGCAGCATAGCATATAAAAATTTACCTGTAGGAGATTCCAAGGAACACTACAAAGATACCAAAGTCAAACACCTAAAAATAGGGTTGGATATTCACAAAACTGGCTATCTGTCTCCTTTTCCTGAGAAGGTAATTGGGAAGCACAAGGTCCCCAGAGGAGAAAAGCAGATGTATCTGAGATGTCCTCACAAATTGTCTATTATACAACATGGCCTTGAAAAACAAAATGTCTCTCAAGTCCCTGAGAGTAGCATAGAACTAGTAGAGAACCTAAACATTGCCTTAGGATATCTTTTATCCTGGTGTGGTGGGAAGGAAGGAGCAGAGTGATTAATACATATCCACAAGTTACTGGATATCTTTAAAAGCCGCAAAGAAGAACAATACAGCAGTAACTCTCGTGGACAATTGAGCAAGACCTGACAATTGAGCAAGACCTGACAATTGAGCAAGACCTGACTGTGTCATGGATATGCCAGAGAATCCCAGGAAGGCGAAGTTAAAGAGAACTATGTGGAGACCCCGTGCCAATACCCCTTGCCCATTCTTAGTCATTATTAGACACAGTTCTGGGTAAAAAAAGTAGATGTGAACTTGCTGAAAATAGTCTTTTTACCTTGAGGCAAAACTGGAATGACAAATATGGTGTCTGGTTATAGAAAAATATTGGTTACATTATTTTTATAATAAGTTTGTGGCTGAGATTTGTAGACACTGCAGTGTCAACAACATCTTCATTCCTTCCTACTTACACCCAGAAAGGTCCTGGGAAGGAGTCTGAAATGGTTAGACCAAAGTACAAATGAGACCAGAGAGATTGTATCTCATCCATAACTGAAATGTATTAAGGTACCATCTCCATCCTTTGCAGAATCTAGAAAGGAAAAGAAAAATAACATTATTGAAACAGTTTTGCTATGTTACATATCAATTTGTTTTATTATTATCCTGTAACTACATAAAAACCCAATCACATGTTGGGTACACAGTACAAGAAGTACTGTGTCCTTTAAACAGAAGGAACTTAGGAAAGGTAAGTAAATTTGTTCCAAGCTTTCTTTAATGACATATTTCAAATAATTGTGAAAAAGTTCTGTTGTCAGCTATCGCCAATGGTCAAGAGGAAAGATCTAGTAAATAACCACTTATTCTTTTGACAACACCTTTGACAAGTGTAAGCTCAAGAAAACAATGGATTCTTCCATAGCTCTTTTCATTCCCCAGTGTAAAAGGTATATATTAGATTCAAAAGTCCTCATGCTTAACATATGTGCTATATTCTAATGCAAAGTACTTTCATTCATACTCATTATTTAGCAACTTGTTGCAGTGAAAAGTGCCTGGACAGTGGCTCACAAAGATATCCAAAAGGAAATAAAAAATTGAATGTGCATCGACCTTATGAAAAGCATGCCACAGAAACTGAAAATTGATACTTCTAGGAGAAACCTTTAATCAGTGACAAGAGTGAGTGGATAAATATTCCACTTTTTCTTATCTACATAAGGGACATATCTGATGTTTGTTCAGTGTCCTATCGCCATCAGCGATATCCCCTCCTCCCTCCTTCCTTAGCTCAGGGTTTTATTTATTTATTTATTTATTTATTTATTTATTTTAGCTCAGTAAAAATGTTTAATCCATTTCTGTCAATTTTACATGAAGATATAAGTTTAAAAAAATACAAAAAAGAAATATGGAATAAAAAGCAGTAGTAAATCTTTTCAGCTAAAACATTAGATTTCATAGAAGTTACAGTACTAGGGTCTTCATTTACTCTTATTCTAATAATTGGGAGATTTAAGATTCTTAATTTTAGTTATTTATAAAACATCCCACAATGCTGTATTCTTCAAGATTGGCAAGGCATACATTTGAATCCCATGAGACAGGAAACTCACATGGAGCAAAGAGTTAAAGTGCAACTTTCATGAAGTGATAAAAACTTGGGAGTTTTTATAAAAATGCCCATAAAATGAGAAGAAAAAGTTGTTTGAAATTAGGACTGAAGCCTAATTGCCAATAGGAGTAACCTGCTCTTAATGCATTCTCATTGGATTTCTTCCCTTCTCTGACTTCCTTACTACCTTGCCCGTGCTCTCTGAAGTCATCTTCCCTATGAAATATGTGTGTTTGAATCTTTACCCCTAAGTCTGCTGCTGGTAGAAGCTAGCTTAGACCACCCATAATTTCACTGGTAGAGGCAAATGTGTCTATCTTCTGAGTAGAATATTGTGACTCCTTTCACTGTTTCAGGATCTCATTGCCCTTGTGGTTTGCTCTCTGTATAAAGATTAGGACCAGCTTCATGAACTTGTGCATGCAGGTGTCCACATCTACAAAGGGATTTTATATTTGAGGTTTAATACTTTCTATTTACTGTCTTGATACTCTTAATAATGTTATTTTGTATTGGTATTTTGTAAGTGAAATCTGATGAGACAATGGAACATTTAAGGGCAGCATAGCACCTTAGCACATAGGACCTGGGATGACTTTTTGGCTACCCGTGATCTCAACTTCGCCCCAAAACTCCTGCCACCCTCAGTCCATGGTAGTTATGGATGTGGAAGCAGGAGAGGTCAAGAATGGGTGTGCAGAGTACACTGAGATGTGGGGCAGGGCCCAGGAACCTATGAGGGTTTGTACTTTCCTTGCATATATCCATACGGCCAAAGGAACATGGCATTAAAGAGTAAATAAAATGACTAGTAGAGGTCAAATAGTTTCTAATTTGATGCCATAAAAAATCACAGTACACTTAATGGCTTAGAACAACACAAATTTATTGTATTATACTTATGTAAGTCAGCCACACTAACAGATTTGGGGCAACTTCTTTACTCTCCTTGAAACAAAAGGAGTTTTATTTTCTTAAATCTATAAAATGGAAAGAGTAATATTTTCAGAAGTGAGATTAAATGAGCTAATGCATAGAATATACTAGCACAACCTGAACTAATGGGCATTCAGATAGTTCATTATTTATGCATGCTGCATTTTGTCCTATAAAGCTTTGAGGCAGCCAGTGACTAAGCTAAATTGGAAATGAAGTTCAGAATGCTTGCCTGCTAACCAGCTACAAGGAAGGCAAAGGCTCTTCCTACCCTGAAACCCATCCTGGGAAGGTCATAGAACAGTGGAAGGGCTGAAACTTCAGAGTTCTTCCAAACTTGTAGGAAGAAATGTTCATCTTTCAATGGGTGAGAAAGCCAGACAGAGCAGCTCTATGGATGTACAGGTCTTAGTCAATCCAATTCAATTAGCCAAATGTTTATGAAGCACCTACTCGGTGTCAAGCATTATTCAATCCCAGGAGATACATCAGGCAACATAAATGACAAAGATCTGGGACTTGGGCAGCTGGCTTTCTAGTGCAAAGTTAGGGAAAACGTTGCAGCAACATGGAGTCCAAGGGAAGACTGCCCTGAAGATGGGAGCACTCTCAATTGAAAGCCCCTCAACTGAACCCACACTCATAGTCAATGGTTCTTTCTGAAGAGCCACTGCTCTTAGGAAGGACTGGTGCATGAGTGTCCAGAGCATGACATCCAAGCTTGTGAACTGGTCTAGCTTATTCTATTTGTCAATCTGTGAATTGCAGACTATTTTTCTGACAGTCTTCGGGAGGTGCCAGATGTGTTTCAGTAGATAATCCATGGTAGTATTGGAGTAGTCATTTGGAAAAGTGCTCCCTGAAGAAACCAAAAGCTGGGTCACATTCCCAGCTGCAGAATTCCAACATGAAACAGGGACTTAAAGTTTTGGAAAGAGTTCACATTTTTGGAGTGTTTTTGACCCCTGTATTTGGATTGGGGTTGTATATCCCACAATTCAAAATGCTTCTTAGGTGGTTTCTGCATCATTTCATTGTTCATGGCCAGCATGGTGGGACAGGGAGAAACTGAAGCACAATTCATGCTTCACAATTCACTGGTGATTCATTTGTGGGGAGAAAAGACACCCACATTTTGTGAATTTGAGTGATACAGAAATGAGAGAACATCTCCAAAGGGAGATGAGAGTAACAGCTGCTTATTTGTCAGAGTAGAGGGTGAATTTCAAGACTGGAAAAGTGGTTTTGGCCAAAAGTGTGATACAAATCATTACTATAATTGACAGGATCATCCAGTTGGCTAGTCATGGAGGTGGAGGATACTGTCTACTCCTTTGAGCGGTATGAAATCTTAGACACAGTGCCAGATTTCTGGTCACCACTTCTTGTATACTGAGGCAGCTGAAGTGTGCAAAGGGTATGCCAGTTGCCCACAGCCACTTCGCCAAAATATGGGCCTCTTAAGCACCAGACCCTGGAACTGGCTGTCTTAGATTCTTGGACTACCGTGCCTCTTTTCATGAAGATGTATCCAAATTGAAGTCACCAGGTCCTCAAGGGGCAAGGGAAAGTACACATGCTCAAACTGATCTCTCACTCTGTGTGACCCCTAGACCATGTCTCTTCCACCTCTGTCTGACCCCCCTTCTGTGCTGACGTTTTTCAACATGTTTCAATACAAATTTGCACCTGCCTGGAATATAAGATATGCCACAAAAACAAACAAACAAACAAATAAAAAACCTAACACCTAACCCCGAACTTATTTCCTTTGCTGGTGATTTTAACTTTTTTTGTTGATTTTCACTCTTTATGAAACATTGTTTTGCTGGCTTCAGGGCCTGAAATTTTTAGGAACACGAGCATGGAAATTAAATCAGACTAATTCAGATCTCCTAGTTTTGTCCCTCAGCTGGGTGGTCTTGGTTGTGAGCTAATGAAGTGGGTAACAACACCCAACTCAGAGGTGAAAAAATGAAGGGAAGGTCACTAGAACAAATTTAGATGCAAGAGAGGCACCCCATAAATGGTTACTGTTATTGTTATTATCTAATTGGGTTGCTTTGTCTCTCATTGTCATAACCAATCAAGAGAAAAACGAGCTGAATTATCAATTCCAATGAGAAAATATGTTTCTTAAAGATAAATCCTTCTAGAAAGAAAAGCAAATAAAACAAAAAAAACTCAACAACATATGTATGTAATAGTCCAAAATTGCTAAACAGAAGAAAACAGGGAATGTTTCTAACACTCAGTGTTTCATAAATTGGACTGAGTTACAAGATGCTTGCAGTTCTGAGCAGTGTAGTACTGCCCTTACTCTTTACTTTCCAAACTATCACTCATCCAGCCAAGATCATACTGCCTCCACCCACTTAGGGAACCTGCACCAATTCCATTTTCTTCTCTCTATCCTACAAAATACTTCAAAAGGTCTGCAACCCTCTCACTCTGGACATCTACACAGCCTACTCTGCTTGCTGTTGGTTCCAGGAGATCTCCTTAAGATAAGGAGCCTCAAGCTTGAAAAGGAATCATTCTAAGCACATTGCCTTTAGCAGTTGTTGGAGAACTGAAGAAATTCATAGTGAAAGAAAGGATGAACACAGAGTTGAGGAAATCACCACATTCCATGCAACCAATGGCCCCAGCACTAACAGGGAAGTTAACTGGGATCCTCCTGCCCTCGACTTCCACCTGTCACTGCTTTGCATGTTTCTGGTTACCTTATTCTGACACCCCTTGTCCTTAACCAGTTGACCTTGACAGCACTCAACGAGTCCTTCTACCAGCTGCCACTCCTCCTTTCCAGATATCCTCCACCTTTCTATGGGCTCTAGTTGAAAACTTCCAACGTATCCCAATGTTTTCAGGGAAAAGCACAAAGCTCATAGGGAATCTGATCCTGAGGCACTCACTCCTCCCACTGGCAGCTTCTAGACAGCGGCCTGCTTGAGGTCAGGGCACAGATGGGGGCCAGTCAGGAGACTGCAGGTCAGGGTCTGGTGCTCTGCGCCAGGCTCCTCCAGGGATGAAGTCGGCGGGGGTGCTCAGGTTTCTGAAAAGCTGAGAAAGGGCCTGGGGGAGTCCCTCTCACTACCCTGCTGACACTAGGTGGTTTGGCCCAGAAACAGCCCTATTGGCAACCCTCCTACTCCTCCCAGCACCCCCAGGTAGGGGCACCCGCTCTGCCCCTTGGGTCTGGGCCTGCAGGGCTGCCCGGAGTTCCAACCCACCATGCAAGTCAGTGCAAGACCTTGACTCCAGCCCTGGTCCCTTCCAACCCTGCCTGGGGTTCTGTCTCAGTGCCCGCCCTGACTTTGGCCGGATTGGCTCAGGTGCCCTCTCACTGTCACCACCTCTTGTCTCCCTCATAGAGTCTGCGCATGCGTGGCATGGTCCACGCAGTTGCACATCCTCTGCACAGCCTTTCCTGCCTGCTGTACCCCAGGTAAGGCAGATAGGAGTCCACACCGCCACTTCTGCGTCATCAAAGATCCCTGGTGTATGATGGTAGGGACTGTCACATTTCCTGCCTCCCCCCACTCGACGTTTTACTGGGCTAAATTCAAGGCATTTACAGAGTTGCAGTCTTTACTGGGAGCTCTAGTATAGAATCTGTTTTCTTGTATTTTTCGGATTCTAGAGTTTGCCCGTATTCCCTAACTGGTGGTCCTTCCATCTTCAAAGCTAACGATTACCTGGGCATGCCTGTGCGGCACAGTGGATTAAATCTCAGAATCTTGGTTTCTGTTCAGGTCATGGTCTAGGGGGATGGTGGGATGGAGCCAGGGGTTGGACTCTGGTCTCAGCCGCCAGTTGGCTTGAGATTATCTCTCTCCCTCTGCCTCTCCTGCTTGTGCTCTCTCTCTTTCAAATAAATAAAATCTAAACAAGAAAACAAACACACAAACAAAAAACACAACTATCAATGGCCTGTCAGGTTTTTTTCTCACTTTAATACTGACGCTTACACTTCTCTCTTCCACATTTAAGGACCTTTGAGATTGCACTTGACCCAACCATATAATCCAGGATACTGTCTCCCAACTCCCCACAGGTCAGCTGATTTGAACGGTTTTTGGTTCTGTTTTTAAGATTTTATTTATTTATTTGACAGAGAGAGACATAGCGAGTGAGGGAGCACAAGCAGGGGGAACGGGAGAGGGAGAAGCAGGCTTCCTGCTGAGCAGGGAGCCCATTATGGGACTTGATCCCAGGACACTAAGATCATGACCTGAGCCAAAGGCAGACTCTTAAGGACTAAGCTGCCCAGGAGCCCTGATTTGCAACTTTAATTTCCCTTTACCACGTAATCTATTTATAGGTTCTAGGGATCAGCTGATAAACATGTTGGGGGGACCATTATCCTGCTTACCACTAACGGTGGAGAGAGACTGCAGAAGAAAGGAGGAAAAATCCTTATTTTTAAATGAGGAGCCCACATTTTTATTTTGTACTGGACAACACAGATTATGCCGCAAACACTGGAGGAGATCTAAGTGGACTCTGTACTAATTCTCATCTTGTTCACGGAGCACTCATGCATCCCATACCCCCAGAAACCCTGGCCATCACCTTCTCTCTTGCTCCATCATGGCTTGTCTTTCTCAGCCATGAGTCACAGTGGGCTTCATCCCTCTCAACTCAAGGCCTCTGCATTCTCCCATGGAAGTCCCCTCACTGGAGCTGAAGTAGCCCCCTCTTACTATTGCCACTTGAGTCTCACAGCACAGAAACAGCTCTCTATAGGGAAAAATCCCCCTCGGCTCCCTGGTACCCACTTTGATCACCTTTATATATCTTTGATATATTAATTTTTTGAGGTTGTTATAACAAATTATCCAAAACCAGGTGATTTAAAACAACAGAAATTTATTGTCTCCAAGTTCTGGAGTCCAGAAGTCTGTAATCAGTATCACTGGGCTGAAATCAAGGTGTGGGCTGGGCTATGGGCCATCCACAGGTTCCAGGGGGTGAATCTCTTCTTTGAGTCTTCCAGCTTCTGGTGATTGCCAGCATCCCTTTGCTTGTAATCACATCACTCCAATTTTCAAGGTCAGCATCTTCAAATCTCTCTGCTTCATTTTCACCTGGCCTTCTCTTGTATGTGTATGTCAAATCTCCCTCTGCCTTCTTCTTCTTCTTCTTTTTTTTTTTTTTTTAATAAGGGTACATGGAATTGCCCTAAGAACCCACCTCGATAATCCAAGATAATTTTCCCTTCTCAAAATCTACAACTTAATCTCATCTGCAAAGACTGTCATGTTAGCTAACATTCACAGGTTAAAAGGAGTAGAGCACAGATTTTTTTCAAGGGGGAAACTCAGTTTCCAATGCACCATACTTGATTGACTAAAGGGCTCAAAAATAGTGATCCAGGTTTCTCTAAATTGCTTTTTAAATTTCTGCATTTGAACAAGTCTGCCTCTGATTCACTCAAGAAGCTGATATCTGCCTTATTAGCACCTCATTCAAAACAGAGGTAGCAAAAATTCCATTTTAACAACCTTCAAAAGATTAAATGAACCAATAGAAGTAAGCCGCGTTGGACTTTTTAAATGAATTGATCTTCCTCACTCAGTTATGATACGTGCTAAGTATAGAGAATGTAATGAATAATCATTTGAGGGCACAGTTGCAAAAATATAATTTTACTAATTAATGACTCCAATGGCTAAAGAGGTCAATGTCAGGTTCAAAGTAGAAAAAGTGTGTATGAAAATTACTGTGTGCAAAAAAACAAATGTACATAGATTTCTGACTTCAAAACTTTTCTTGTTTTTTTTTTTTTTTTTCTAAACTCTGTTACTTTTACTTGGAAATTATGTATAATAAACATTTCACAGGGATAGTGTGAAGTTGTTAAATGAGATTACAGATACGAAAGTACTTTGGGGAATTTTAAATATTGCATAAGTATGAGAGATTTGTCACCCAATAGACTATATATAAGCATATTTCCAGTGGATTTCATTCATCCATATACTAGTGGTTTATGAATTCAAGGTACCTATAGGTCTAGTTGTAAATAGATTTACATACGGGACTAACCTTAATATCAGATAGAATAGAGGAGGGAAATTGTCTTTGCTCAGGCTGCTACAACATAATGCCATATATTGGCTGAAACAAAGGACATTGATTTCTCATTATTTTGAAAGCTGGAAGGTCCAAGATCCAGGTGCCAGCAGATTTGATTTCTGGTAATATCCCTCAGAGAAGGTTCTGATTTCTTCCTCTTATAGAGACACAGTCCCGTCATGGGGACTGCATCCTCATGATCATATCTAATGATCTCTCAAAGGTCTCACCTCCAGATACCATCATATTGGGGGTCAGAGTTTCAATATAGGAATTGGGGTTATGAGGGACCAGACATTTAGCCCATGGTAGGAACCAAGAATGATTAATTCTGTCAACTTTTTTTGTTATTATGAGTTTGGTTTCAAACATGGAGGAATCAGGAAAGCTCACCTTGCCTTTCTTCAAATTTTAGGAATTTTATATTGAATTTAAGGTTTTTTCCTTTGATTTTTCTTAATTGATCTGAACTCAATCCATGTCTATATAAAAGTGTGTGTGTGTATGTGTGTGTGTGTGTGTATCTGTGATCAATGCCTCCATATTAGCAAAAATTGTATAGCACCCCTCTTCTAATGCTTAACAGAATTCAGAGTTACTGTGGGGTTTCTGGGAGTTGAGTAAGATGTTTTCAGCCTGGGTTGTAATTCAGTTTGCCAATTTGAGATAACTGCATCTGCTAACACAAAAGCATATGTCACTCATTCTGTCACCATATTACTGTCAGTACCCTGACATCTTCCCATTTCTTCTCCAAGCCCTGCCACTTCTAGTTCTGTGTACTAGTTCTACCCAGACCCTTCAAGTTAAGGCACTATGAAAGTACGAAATCAGCAAATCAGCAATACTAGAGGTAGCTTCATCTCTATAGCAGAGGGAGCAAGTATGTATTGGCTTTCTTCTCCTAAGGTGGACCCAATCTCATTTTACCAACCTGCCTAATGTCTTTCAGTTTTCTGTTTTTATCATTAGACTCTACAATGTATTTTATTTCATTATACTTATTAGCTATGGTTTTCATAATGATTCCTATCAGGGAGACAGTAGAGATTAAGGACATGATCAGTGTATTGGTTTGCAATGTTGTTCAAGTGCACTCTGAACTTCAATTCCCTCATGTATAAAATGAGGGTAACAGAAACTTAGTCACAGGAGTTTGTGGAGATTAAGATTAAGAGACAAAAGATGCAAAGCATGTAACCTGTTACCTGCCATGTGGTAAAAACTTTATAAAATAACTCTTGTGTCCATTGTTGTTCTTATTATGACTACCAATAAAATTAATCATTATGAATTATACATAAATACAGAATATATATTTAGTTTTGCAAATGTTCCATTTGAAACTGGAAACATAAATAGAACCTTTCTTCTCCAATTTCAACAATTTAAAAGAAAAAGAAAACGTGAAAAAAGTTACATTTGCATATTTATTTTTCAAAAGTGGACACTATGTATATTTATCTCTGAAATATGAATATGCTTCTGAGTAAAGAAATCCTTTACAGTATTTTCTCAAGGAAAACTTTGCCCTGTAAAAGGTGCAATGTCTATTCAATATAGTTTATAGTTCAGACTCTCCCATATGGTGAATGTATCAAAATGAGTGGACAGATAAAAGTAGTAGAATAATTATAAGTTTTCTGGGTGTAGCTCTATCTTCATCTCTGGAGTATCTTTTATATAAAGAAATAATTTTAATGTCACCCAACTGAGTATTCTGCCCTTACATTTACGGCACTCACAAATTACAATGTACTGGACCTGACCTCTTGGGTAAAATAAATTCAATCAAAACATTTCAATCTCAAGAATATTGGCTATATTATAAATTATTTTATCCCTTTAAAAATTTGGACTGCACTATCTTTAAAACAAGTATTGCATCTTTGCTTGTAGGAAAGGTATCTTCATGGTAAAGACTGAATTAAAATACAGATATTATGAAATTGTTTCATCAGGTAAGGATAAAAATATTCAAATTGAGTTCTCAAAAGACTTTTCAATTATAGTCTAAGAATATGAGCCCAGTCTTGTTTGGTCAGAAATATCAGTTATTAAAAAATATAACAGTTAAATGGATAATTGAGGCTTTAAGGGGGGATTTTTATCAATATTAAATAGGTTTAATTATTTTCCCAAAAAGGCAATAAAAAAATTCTTCCTAGCAATGGTGTCTTCATGTATATGAGCATCTATTGTTTGTTAAAACCTGCACAAAGCATGGTTTCATGGAGATGTTTTAGAAACCTCAGCATTTGTTACTTCTTACCTTTTTTATTCTAGCCATTCTGTTAGGTATAAGGTGACATCTCATTGTGGTTTTAATTTGAATTTCCCTGATGATTAGTGATGTGGAGCATCTCTTCAGTGTATCTGCTGGACATCTGTATATCTTTTGTGGAAAAATGTGTACTCAGGTCCTCTGCCCATTTTTTTTTTTTTAACCAAGTTGGTTTTTGTGTGTGTATGTTGAGTTGTAGAAGTTCTTATAAATTTTGGATATTAACCCCTTATCATTTGATTTGCAAATATCTTCCCCCATTCAGTGTTGCCTTTTTGTTTTGTTGATGGTATCCTTCACTTTGCAAAATCTTTATTTTGATGTAGTCCTAACAGTTTATTTTTGGTTTGTTTCTCTTGCCTTAGGAGACAAATACCATATAAGTTCACTCATATGTAGTGTAAAACCAACAACAAATGAATAAACAAACAAATAAAAATCAGAATTAGACTTGTAAATACAGAGAACAAACTGATGGTTGAGGGATGAGCAAAATGGGTAAAAGAGTGAGAGACACCGGCTTCCAGTTATGGACAAATAAGTTACAGGAATAAAAAGCACAACATAGGGACTATAATCAGTGATACTGTAATACTGTTGCCATTTGATAGATGCTAGCTACACTTGTGGTGAGCATCTTATAATGCATAAACTTGTCCAATCTCTATGTTGTATACCTGAAATTTATGTAACATTGTTTGTCAACTATACTTAAAACATTAATTAACAACAAAGTAAAAACAAACAAAAAGAAATGTCAATATTTTAGTTGACCCATAATCCTTGAGGAACATTATAGAGTGACTATAAAACCTATATACTATGAGAACTTTAAAGTTAAGTTAATCAAAACAATGAATATTAAGATTTTTTAGATCTTAATCCAAATGATAACATGTTTATCATGACCAGTAACCCAGAGTCTATTACAGTAAAGAATACCAGTACTCAAAGGAAAAGGTAAGCCAAAATTTAGTGGTATTTTGGTGTTGTATTCTCAACAATTTGTTGTTGTCTGTTTATTTATTTGTATTGCCATCTTTATATTGAACTTTGGTGCTTGAATATTTTTAGAATTTATACTAACGTAAATGAAATTGTTGAAGACTCAGGTAGAATTGTTGAAGACTCACTAGATAACTATTTTGATTTTTTGTTTCTTTTCCCTGGCTCTGCTGAGTAAGTAAAAGCATCATCTTGCAAATGGATGCAAAGCACATGCCTGGGTTAATCTCCACAAATTTACTCTACATAAATTGGGAATAGTACATCCTCATTTTTCTGCAAAAGCAGATCATGTATGATAGCAGTATTGGAGGTAGAAGAATAAAGGTTTTATAAGTATGCTAAAATTTCATTTTGCTAGATGACTTCTATATGATTAAAATTTCTATAAGCAATGGAATACCTTGAAAAAAATAATTGTTTTGGAAGCCAATATTAGCAGTTTAATTCATATTTAAAAGACCTTCAATATTGCTGAGTTTGGTTTATAGCCAAAAGTCTAACCATATAGAAAATGCTATAGATAACATCCAGAAGAAGCACAGCAAATATATTAAAAACTTTGCTCAAATTAATTGATGTGAGGAGGGATTAATATCCACAGAGGAAAATGTTCATTATTTCATGTTAAATTCTGTTTATGGGAACTAAAATTATTGGTATATTGCCATATGGTTTCTTAGAATTAATCATACCTGCTATCAATTATTTGTCAAGTTTCACTGCCTAAACATGTGAAGAATATGGTTGCAAAATGCTGGAGATGCCAACAAATTTGAGTTACAGTCCTAAGGGCCTAGAAACCTAATTTTGAATATTGTCTTACATTAAATTAGATCCTGCTTATGATGACTTAAAATTTTCCTTTTCTCCCCAGTAGCCTCAATTTATTAGTTTGCTTGCCATTGCTTTGCTGTTTATAGACAATTTATCTTAGATTTTTGTAATTTTGAATTGTACTCCTGCTTGAATATGGTGTCTAAAGTGAACAAAAGACCACATTCATTTTAAATATTCAACAATGGTAGCATAATATTAATCTACTTCTTAACCCACTTCTAGATACATTTATTATAGTGACTTAAATGAGGACACAATTAGAAAAAAAACATACATTGATTTGATGGAAGGAGACAGTTTCTAAACAGGAAAGAAAATTAATTCTTCCTCTGATTATAAAATCAGGATTTCTAAACCTTACATATAGGAACTACCATTTGTTGATTTGTATTTTAAGAGTGACCTAATATTCAAAAGTTGGGAAAGTCAACAGGTAGAACTTCGTCACAGTAGTTAAACTTTCTTTTTTTTTTTTTTTAAAGATTTTATTTTGCTTTGTTTGAAATATTTATTTATTTGATAGTGAGAGAAAGAGTACAAGCAGGGGGAGTGGCATGAAGAGGGAGAAGCAGGCTCCTGCTGAGCAGAGTCTGATATAGGGCTTGATCCCAAGACCCTGGGATCATGACCTAAGCCTAAGGCAGACACTTAATAGACTGAGCCACCCAGACTCCCCAGTAGTTAAACTTTCCTACAATTCTAAGCATAGGGGCAAAGAAATCTTCAGATTTTATTAATATGATAGGACATACAGTCTGTACAGTCCCCAACATTTATCCATTTGAATTTAACCCTTTTGACAAACTTACACACACACACACACACACACACACACACACACACACTACTTTGATAAACACATACTAGGAATTGAAAAATGAGGAATTGGAGAAAAAAATTGATAAATTACTTATTTTTAATAAATGTGAGAAACATTTAGAAGTGAAGAATCAGGAGAGCCTGGGTGTTTCAGTTGGTTAAGTGTCTAAGTTTGGCTCAGGTCACAATCCCAGGGTTCTGGAATCAAGCCCCGTATCAGGCTCTTTGCTCATGGGGGAACCTGCTTCTCTCTCTGCTGTTCCCCCTGCTCGTGTTTTCTTGCTCTCTCTCTGTCAAATAAATAAATAAAATCTTTGAAAAAAGAAGTGAAGAATCAGGTGTTTGGGTCATTTAGATTTAGATAAGGAGTTCAGATGAAGCTTATGTTGGAATTTAAGTGAGTAGGAAATAGTGATATATCTGTCAGAGTTATTAAATCAAGTTAATGGAAAAAAGAATCTGTGGAGTAATTATGATAAAGATATATTGCCTCTCCAAGTTTCCTCACTAGCCATTTCAGAGATCATAAGCAGAAATTGATAAAACCATTGGTTTATGTTTGGTCTTAGTAAAATGACAATATTTCTGTTCAGCCAATGTGGCCCGTGGAGGCCAAATTTGGATTAGGCACAATATTTAAGGAGCACAAAAAGACATATATATATATATAATATATATATATATATATATAATATATATATATATATATATATTTCATTTTTCAAGAGTGAGGAAATGGCAGAAGGCTGGTTTTAATGAAGGTGTTCTCTTGTGCCAGATTGTCCCTGTATACAGACTTCTTTTCAGTAAAATATTTAATTGCATACAAAAGTATAATACACAGTTTTCTCATGTGAGATGCTCCAGAAAAGAGAGCTAAGCTAGAGAAATATTGATCACTTGTCTATCTGTAAATGATACATTTCTCTGTAAATCATTGCTGACTCAAATTTAGCCATAATTTTTGTTACATTTCCACTTGGAGGACTTCAGAATTTGTCTAGATTGAGTGCTTGCCTAAGTCTGTTATAAAGCCATGCTATATTATCACAATGAAGGAGACAATACTGACACATCTTTATAGACCAAACTTTCCAGTCTATTCATATTTTACCAGTTTTGCTGATTAATTTCCCTTTTCTGTTCCAGAATTCAATTGAGGATACCACATTGCGTTTACCTATCATGTCTCCTCAGCCTCCTTCAGTCTATGATGGTTTCTCAGGTTTTCTTGTGTTTGATGACCTTGATGGTTTTGACTCTGTTCAGGGATGTTGTCCCTCACTTTGTATTGTTTTGTCTCATTATTAGACAGGTGTTATGGGGCTGAGGGAAAGAATACAATAGAGATGAAGTGCTCTTCTCATCCTGTCAGTACAGTTTTTTTTTTCTTTCTTTTCTACATTCTGTTTTTTGATAGCAAGTCATTAAGTTCTGCCTGTACTTAAGGTCAAAGATGAAACTGCACCTCCTAGAAGAGAAGTATAACTCATTTTTTTCTGTCCCTTTTTTTGAAAGATGTCAATATAGACATAGACAGATACAGTTTTCCTTTTTCTAACATTTTATTTATTTGAGAGAAAGAAAGGTAGTGAGAGAGCACAAGAAGAGGGAGAAGCAGACTTCTCACTGAATAGGGAGCCTGACATGGGGCTCGATCCCATGACCCTGGATCATGACCTGAGCTGAAAGCAGCTGTTTAATCTACTGAGCACCCAGGCATCCCAATCATATGACTCATTCATATCATATATCAACTATTGCCCTGCAATTATTGAGCATAGAAAGAAGTGAGGTATATCAACTCCTTTCATATTTCACTGACCAGTTGAGTCACATAACTTCTAAGGAAATTGGAAAGCTATGCTCTCTACAGGACTGAGGAGAAGGAAACATGATTATTAATATCTAGTAGTAATGAACAAATGTCCTATTGTTTGACTATTTAATATTTGTAACTTCTTTAGGAGAGAAATGATCTTATTTTGTTCATTTTTTTTTTTGCTTAGATTTTTCCAGTTGACCTTACATATATATAATCATTATATATATAATCATTCAATTATTTACATTTTAATAATCATTCAATTATTTACATTTTTCTTTTTTTAAATTTAACTTTAATTCTTTATATTATTTTCCTAGTTTTTGTGGTTGGTGTTTCTAACTAAAACTAAAATTATAAACAGCTTAAGTAATGTCTCTGGAGACATATCTAGGATATATTAGTGTATTTGCCCAATTCACAGCAAAAAAAATCATTGGTTCACAGTATATATAATATAGTAAAAATTAAGATAATGGATGAATTTTGTCATCTCTTAGTGGACTGGTAATATGCTGAAATAATAGGAGAACTTACCTTCTCCAGTTTCCTGGCCATTAATATGTTTTTAATGTTAGGTTATTGAAAGGTATTATGTGAAGAAAAGGGTTTGTGATCAAAATAGTTTGAGAAATTTTAGTTTATACAACGCAGATTTAAAAATTAATATATTTATTTGGTGTTGGACTTCTCAGAACTCCCATTAGACTAAGTGTGCTCTGTGAACTTTCTGGGGGAAAAAATAGTATACAGCATCTGCTAAAGTATTTTAAGGCAGGTTTAGCCTTGTCCCCCAAAAAAACAGAGCCCAAAACAAAGATTTGCAATACAGATTGTATAGCTGGAAGGTCATCCCAGAGAACAGGAATTAGGGACAGGGAATGAGAGAAAAGCAATGCAAGGATGAGTTATCAAATTGGTCCCTGCTATGGTTGACCATTGTTAGATCTCACAAGTGACCTTTTCAGGAGCTTTATGAAATGAATCTTACAAGTGACTGCCTGTGGCTGGGACTGTGAAAGTTTTATCCACCAGCATATATTCCTAGGTCAATGATGGCTCTGTGGGGGTTGACTGCTGTCATGTCTGGGTCCATATGTTTGAATTTTAGGTTGATTCCTAACAGGATTTTTTTTTTTTTTAAGTTCAGCTAAGACCCTGGGTAGGAAATAAAAGCAGAGAGCCTAGGTCTAAGTGAAAGCTGATATGATAAGATGCACCTGTGCAAACTTGGACAAAGTCTGCTCAGAATTGGTTACTGCATCCAAAACTAGAGTAAGAGGAAGCCCAGCTGTTGAACTTGATGCATCTGACAAACCAAATACATGTCCTCAACCAACTCCCAGAACACTGTAGGAAGAAGAGCAAAATTTTGGTAAAATCTAAACTTTTCTTTGTAGTACAATATACATTTTTTGGCAGAATGTGCTTCCAGACTAAGCTTTAATTTCTTATATTGGGCAAGTCAGTTTAAATAAATCTTATAAGTAATTCAAATATCATACAAGTAGAAACAATGGCAAAACAAAAATATTAATGTTCTTAAAATAATGTTCACTTTTTAAAATGTTATCATTAAGGATAGTATAGTGAATAAATTCCTCTTTAATAAAATTCTTATTTTTTTTGTACATTTAAATGATACTAACCATAAAATATCTAGGGATAAATTCATGTAGGAGTGTATTAGTTTTACCAAAAAATGTATATAATAGATCTCACTGTTGAGAAATCTTTATAGAATTAGCAAGAATACAAATATATGAAAACCTTCTAATTTATCCTCTGAGTACATATGTCAAATAAATTTTAAAAGCCATCATAAAGTAAAATGCCAAAATATTAGCTATTTAAATATGTGTATGTGTATACACACATTTGTTTTCTAACAAATGATTTTATTTTCTATATGCGATTTTATGTACTAAGTTCTGAGTTTTCCTATTGAAAACACATTCATGGGATGTAATGGGACTATTATTACTCTCATAGGTTTAACATCTGCAACTCAATTAAAAGCAAAACTACAGAAGAGCCACTTAGCAGTGTAATAATTCTCAAGTTATTGTACACAATGGTAAACACCCATAGAGCAATCAGCATATTATGGGGGCATTGCTTCAAAAATATAAAAATGGAAACCACAAACAGGAAAAGCAATTTAGAAATGAGAGAGAATAAAAAACCAAAAAACTGGTTTTTAATACTCTAGAACACCCAAGGTTTGTGCTTTTATGTTTTTCATGACCTTTATAATTAGATCTCAATTTACAGATATTAAAGTCTAGAGTATAAAAAGAGAGTAGCCATAATGATATGTCTCATACATTTCATTAAAAATGTATTTCCTTATTTTTTCGAATGATCTTTTTCTAATCCATCTAATTGAAATGTTTTTTTTTAATTATTTTGTTTTATTTTAATTCCAGTATTCTTAACATAGAGTGTTATATTAGTTTTCAAAATGAACTTTGAAATGGAATCTGGTTTAGAGTTCATGGAAAATAGGACACAAATACCATGAATTGATTATACATCCTTGAAAACTTTATCTAAGTGTTTAGTTTCCTTGCTTATCAGTGAACAGTAATAAGCATTGCCATTTGTAGGGAACTATGGGATTTTCTGATGAAGAGTATATATCAGATAGAAATCTTAACTTCCAGAAGGATATTTTGTGAAATAACTTCTTATAAAGGTAGTAACAGTATTTTTTAAATCAAGTATTTTATTTGTCTATGTTCTCTGCTTATGAGCTTTCATCAAGAGTTCTTCATTTAAGTTTAACCCCAACATCAAATATAGGTTCCACTTTGATCCAAGAGCAAGTGTGCTAATGATCTGTTCATTGCACCTTTAATTTTTCCTTTTCCCAAGTGTCTTGTCAATGGAATCATATAGTACATAATCTTTTGGGACTGGCTTCTTTCAGCAATGCATCCAGATTATTGCTTGTATTGTCAAAAACTGACTCTTTGCTTTGGATACAAAATATAATGGGAAGACAGAGCTTGGGAGAAAGAGGAACAATAGCGTGCAGATGTAATCAAGTTGAGATGAGGTCATACTGAATTAGAATGTATCCAAACTCCAAAGATTGATGTCCTTAAAAGAAGAGGGAAATTTGGAGACACATAGACACCGAGGGAGAAGATAGTCTCATGAAGATGGTGTCAGAGATTAAGTTGGTGCCATCCTAAACCAAGCACTGGTGGAAGCCCCAAGAATCTTCAAGAGACAGGGGAAGATTATTCCCTGCAGCTTATTCAGTAGACATGGTCCTGCTTATGTCTTGATTTGAACTTCTTGACTCCAAAAATGTGAGAGAATAAACTTACCATTATGTGCCACTGAATCTGCAGTACTTTATCTCAGCAATCTGGGAAATGAAGGTGAGGGAAACCAGTCAGTATCTCACAGTTAAGCATGATGTTAACTGTGTTTTTTAAAGACACCTTTATCAGTATGTGGACTCTTTATTTTCTGTTTATAGTTTGATGAGTATTATTATTATTAATTGTCATCCCCAATGGAAGTTGAATTTTGTCAGGTATTTTTCTGCATCTCTTAAGTTGGTCATGTGCTTTTCCTTTTGTAATGTATTAATACAGTGATTTAAATTGCTTAGTTTCCAAATGTTGAAAGAGGTGAATATTCTCAGGTTAAAATACTTTTGATTATATCATTTTAATTAATGTTACAAGTTCCCCTCTAAGCTACATCCACAAATATGAATATATTATATTCATATATATACATATACACACACACACATATATATATACATGTGTATATATGTATATATATGAATATAATATATACATGTGTATATATGTATATATGAATATAATATATTCATATTTGTATATATATAGTATATATATATGCGTGTGTGTATATATGTATATATATATTCTCATTTTCTTTCTATTCAAAGTACTTTTAAACTTCTTTTAGACTTCCTTTTTGATATATAAGAATATATAGGATTATTTTTTTTTTTTTTAATATATAGGATTTTTGAGTAGCATGCTTCTTAAGAAGTATCCAAATAGTTTTATTGACAACTCTAATTAAAAAAAAAAAATGCCATAGACTGGTGGCATTCAAAACAAACAATTGTTTCTCCCAGTATAGACACTGGAAAGTTCAGTATGTTGGCAGATTCTGTGTCTGGTGTGAGCCCAGTTTCTGGTTCACAGATAACTGTCTTCTTACCATGTTTTCATATGTTGATTAGGACAACAGAGCTCTCTGGGGCCTCTTTTATAAGGTCACTAATCCTATTTATGAGGGCTTCACCCTCATGATATAATCAACTTCCAAAGGTCCCACCTCCTAATACCATCACATCAGGAATTAGAATTTTAGTATAAATTTAGGGGAGGACACAAACATTCAGTCCATAAAACAAATATTTGGGGATTTTCTAGATAGCCTTATACTAATTTTTAAATTTATTTCTTTATGGCCAAAGAATATACTTTGAAAAACTTCAATTCTATTACAATTAGTAAGATGTGTTTGTTGTAAAAAAAAAAAAAAAAAAAAAAAAAAAAAAAAAAAAAAAAAAAAAGATGTGTTTGTTGTACCCAAAGTTTTCGTGTCCGAGAGACCACGAAGGAGCCAACACTAATGCAATCACAGGAAGGTTTATTTAACAAGCTTAAGCTTGGGCCCAAGTATACCTGACACAGCAGAGTAGGGACTTGGACCCCGAGCTTAGTTAAGGCAGGGGTATTTATGGGTTCCTGTTACTAAAGCAGGGTGGGGATTCCTGTTAGCAGGGTGGGGGTTTCTGGAACCAAAGCAGGGTGGGGATTCCTGTTACTAAAGCAGGGTGGAGGCCTCTGGAACCAAAGCAGGATGGAGGTCTCTGGAACCAAAGCAGGGTGAGGGTCCTTAGAACTAAAGTAAAGCAGGGGAAAGTTCAGGCCTTGGCCACAGGGCTCTGAGATGGCTGCGGGAGCTAAGATGGCTGTACTTATGCTAAGGCTAAACCTGAGGTGGGATGGCCTTAATTTTTCTCGGCCTCCACATTTCCCCCTCTCAGAAGAACCTAAGGAAAGACCCAATCATGGGTCCAGGCTGGTCTCAGCAACAAGGTCCAGTGGTTGGTATTGCTGTCTGAGTACCATGAGCTGAACTATACTGTCTCTGTATTTGACAAAAGATACTAATCTATTGATAATGTAGGGCCCAAAGGTAAGGAGGAAAAGGAGGATAATGATGGTTACTTTTTACTCCCCACACTGGTGTAAGAAGAGGGCATAGTATAAGTAACATTAGTGGGGTACGTGAAAGCGGTGCAGTCCCAGCTTTAGGGATTGTCCTTGTCCGGCTGGATCTTTCGTTCTGGAACAAAGTCCATGAGAACAGTCTGTGGGTCAGCTGGCCAGACGTGGATGTAGTGGACCCAGGGAGTAATCCCGTTGACCTTGAGAGCGGTGGGAGTGGTCAGGATCATGATGTAGGATCCCTTCAAGTGAGGCTCTAAGTTTTCCACTTGGTGGCAGCGCATCCAAACCAAGTCTCCAGGTTGGTAAGGATGTGGTTCCAGCACTGTCTCCGTCTCAGTGTGGACAGTTAGGATCCCTGCATGGGCTAAACAGACTGTAATGCCTGCAGTGCCTGGAGTACAAACTGATCAGTCATCGTAAGGAGGAGGGCCGGATACCCCGTCACTCCACCGTTTGTCATCCACTGGTCTGGTGGAGTCCAGAGAAGGCCCTCGATAGCGTGAGTGGTGGTCAAGATGAGATTTTGACTCAAAGTCAATTAACTTGCATCCTTGACCAGGAGGGCTGTGGCAGCAATTATGCGGAGGCAAAGGGGAACCCAACTGCTGCTGGATCTAGTTTCTTGCTAAGATAGGCTACTGACCTTTGCCAAGGCCCCAGAGTCTGATTCACAACTCCTTTGGCTATCCCTGCCTCTTTATCCACATACAGGTGGGATGGCTTAGTAACATCCGGGATGGCCAATGCTGGGACACTCAGTAAGACTCTTTGTAATTCCTGAAATGCTCCTTATATCTGGTGCTGACTGACTGGCAAAAGCGAGATCATCTAAATGAGCTATTGTTCAACTTCTCTGAAGTTTCCCTCAAGTTGTCTAGCTCAGGCAAACAAACATTTAAAAACAACCAAATTTAGAATTTAACACCCATAAAGGTGTGTTATTAAAACATAATTTTTCTCTCTAGAATAACCCTCATTTCCAGAGATAGTCAAATCAGGACTAATTTATTTGTAAAACAAGTTCAGTTTTAACAAACTTGGCCTAATTATTTACATAAGCTCAGCAAGAACAGTGAATAGTTATATAGATCTTTTAGAATCTGCTCTGCTGGAACTTCTTACAAGGAATCTCTAGGTTGAACTTTTAGTAGCCTCTCCCATCCAGAAGCCAAGCCACATACTTGCCATCAGACATGCCTGCAATACCTGTTGATTTGGGCGAATTCCTCTTCCTGAGGTTCCCAAAGTATCCTGCCAGGAAGTGACATTCTTTAGTCACCTGGTGAGGCTGCTGGGAACTCTGTAAGCAAGGTATCAGGCCAACAGTTTTAGGGGGCTTTATGACTCCAGGTTTTATAATGTCAACCTTAGTTCCTTTAAGCTGTCTGGTCATATCTGAGTCTTTTCAAATATGACATTCCAGTCAAAGTCTTGGTAAAATAACCAGATTCTTATTGAACTTATGCAAATAACTGATTGCCATGGAAGAAAGAATACTTGCTGAGACCTTTTGGTTTCAGAGGGTTCAGATAGAAAAGTTGAATGCCTTGATTCGTTTACAAATGAATACTTTTACAGCTCTGTAAGTTACAGATAACTTAAGAAAAATTTTCCCTAGTCTGGAAGAGCAAACATTACAGAACCAGTCATGTTTAAAATAAGACAAAACATTAAGAGACACAACATTACAATTTCCTTCAGTTCATCTAATCCCCTGTTGCTAATTCTGGTTTTAGTCCGAATGCAGCTTTTACTTCTGGAAATTCTTACCCATTTCAGTTCTGATCTTAACATATCAGAGACCTGTATTTGTCCTGAAAGTCTTCCCATATGAATTTCCTTTAAGGCAGAAGTCCTCTTACAAGAGAATTAAAATAATTACAAATGACAAAAACTCAGATAAATATCAAGTGATGACTCTATCAAAACATTAAAACTTTAGGAAATGTATAGAACCTCTAGAGTAGTTACAGCATTCACCCAAATGTAACCCAAGGTTTATCATTGGTTTACCAGTACTCCTTGAGTAACTTAGCATATCAAGGAAAAAGCCTTATGAGTCAAAGAGATCTCATTTACAACTCTGGGCAGGCAAAGAGAAAACCACTTACATTTTCTTAGAAACATCTCAATCTCTAGTGAAGACTAAATATTAACCAATTGTGAACTGTTGCAACAGCAGTTAAGCACAAAACATGTTTACCAACAAATTTCAATATTCTTATTTTCTTTGCTGTAAGAAGTCAAAAGCACAAACCTATGTTCAGTAATCAATGACTTAGCATTTTATTCTCTTTGGAAAAGACCTAGATGTACAACAAATTTAATTCCATTTGTCATCCAAGCAAAACTTTAAATTTTCAGGTTACCAAAGACTTTGAAAGCTATCTCAGCAATTACCCATTAAAACTTTGAGACAGACAATTAACCATCAGGTTAGTCATCTCTTTGCTAACAGATTTTAACAAATAACACAAGCTTATTTGACCTTCAGTAAACTTTGAAGTTTCACGTTTACTGCTAATAACTTAAAAGACATGTTTATCTTTTTTTTTTTTTAAATTTTATTTTTTTAAACATATAATATCTTTTTATCCCCAGGGGTACAGGTCTGTGAATCACCAGGTTTACACACTTCACAGCACTCACCATAGCACATACCCTCCCCAATGTCCATAATCCCACACCCCCAAACACCCTCCCCCCGTTAACCCTCAGTTTGTTTTGTGAGATTAAGAGTCAATTATGGTTTGTCTCCCTCCCAATCCCATCTTGTTTCATTTATTCTTCTCCTACCCCCTTAACCCTCCATGTTGCATCTCCTCTCCCTCATATCAGAGAGATCATATGATAGTTGTCTTTCTCCGATTGACTTATTTCGCTAAGCATGATACCCTCTAGTTCCATCCACGTCGTCGCAAATGGCAAGATTTCATTTCTTTTGATGGCTGCATAGTATTCCATTGTGTATATATACCACTTCTTCTTTATCCATTCATCTGTTGATGGACATCTAGGTTCTTTCCATAGTTTGGCTATTGTAGACATTGCTGCTATAAACATTCGGGTGCACGTGCCCCTTCGGATCACTACGTTTGTATCTTTAGGGTAAATACCCAGCAGTGCAATTGCTGGGTCATAGGGTAGTTCTATTTTCAACATTCTGAGGAACCTCCATACTGTTTTCCAGAGTGGTTGCACCAGCTTGCATTCCCACCAACAGTGTAGGAGGGTTCCCCTTTCTCCGCATCCTCGCCAGCATCTGTCATTTCCTGACTTGTTAATTTTAGCCATTCTGACTGGTGTGAGGTGGTATCTCATTGTGGTTTTGATTTGTATTTCCCTGATGCCGAGTGATGTGGAGCACTTTTTCATGTGTCTGTTCGCCATCTGGATGTCTTCTTTGCAGAAATGTCTGTTCATGTCCTCTGCCCATTTCTTGATTGGATTCTTTGTTCTTTGGGTGTTGAGTTTGCTAAGTTCTTTATAGATTTTGGACACTAGCCCTTGATCTGATATGTCATTTGCAAATATCTTCTCCCATTCTGTCAGTTGTCTTTTGGTTTTGTTAACTGTTTCCTTTGCTGTGCAAAAGCTTTTGATCTTGATGAAACCCCAATAGTTCATTTTTGCCCTTGCTTCCCTTGCCTTTGGCGATGTTCCTAGGAAGATGTTGCTACGGCTGAGGTCGAAGAGGTTGCTGCCTGTGTTCTCCTCAAGGATTTTGATGGATTCCTTTCTCACATTGAGATCCTTCATCCATTTTGAGTCTATTTTCGTGTGTGGTGTAAGGAAATGATCCAATTTCATTTTTCTGCCTGTGGCTGTCCAATTTTCCCAACACCATTTGTTGAAGAGGCTGTCTTTTTTCCATTGGATATTCTTTCCTGCTTTGTCGAAGATTAGTTGACCATAGAGTTGAGGGTCTATTTCTGGGCTCTCTATTCTGTTCCATTGATCTATGTGTCTGTTGTTGTGCCAGTACCATGCTGTCTTGATGATGACAGCTTTGTAATAGAGCTTGAAGTCCGGAATTGTGATGCCACCAACTTTGGCTTTCTTTTTCAATATTGCTTTGGCTATTCGAGGTCTTTTCTGGTTCCATATAAATTTTAGGATTATATGTTCCATTTCTTTGAAAAAAATGGATGGTACTTTGATAGGAATTGCATTAAATGTGTAGATCGCTTTAGGTAGCATAGACATTTTCACAATATTTATTCTTCCAATCCAGGAGCATGGAACATTTTTCCATTTCTTTGTGTCTTCCTCAATTACCTTCATGAGTACTTTATAGTTTTCTGTGTATAGATTCTTAGTCTCTTTGGTTAGATTTATTCCTAGGTATCTTATAGTTTTGGGTGCAATTGTAAATGGGATTGACTCCTTAATTTCTCTTTCTTCTGTCTTGTTGTTGGTGTAGAGAAATGCAACTGATTTCTGGGCATTGATTTTATATCCTGACACTTTACTGAATTCCTGTACAAGTTCTAGCAGTTTTGGAGTGGAGTCTTTTGGGTTTTCCACATATAGTATCATATCATCTGCGAAGAGTGATAGTTTGACTTCTTCTTTCCTGATTTGGATGCCTTTAATTTCCTTTTGTTGTCTGATTGCTGAGGCTAGAACTTCTAGTACTATGTTGAATAGCAGTGGTGATAACGGACATCCCTGCCGTGTTCCTGACCTTAGCGGAAAAGCTTTCAGTTTTTCTCCATTGAGAATGATATTTGCGGTGGGTTTTTCATAGATGGCTTTGATAATATTGAGGTATGTGCCGTCTATCCCTACACTTTGAAGAGTTTTGATCAGGAAGGGATGCTGTACTTTGTCAAATGCTTTTTCAGCATCTATGGAGAGTATCATATGGTTCTTGTTCTTTCTTTTATTCATGTGTCGTATCACATTGATTGATTTGCGGATGTTGAGCCAACCTTGTAGCCCTGGAATAAATCCCACTTGGTCGTGGTGAATAATCCTTTTAATGTACTGTTGAATCCTCTTGGCTAGTATTTTGGCGAGAATTTTTGCATCTGTGTTCATCAAGGATATTGGTCTGTAGTTCTCTTTTTTGATGGGATCCTTGTCTGGTTTTGGGATCAAGGTGATGCTGGCCTCATAAAATGAGTTTGGAAGTTTTCCTTCCATTTCTATTTTTTGGAACAGTTTCAGGAGAATAGGAATTAGTTCTTCTTTAAATGTTTGGTAGAATTCCCCCAGGAAGCCATCTGGCCCTGGGCTTTTGTTTGTTTGGAGATTTTTGATGACTGTTTCAATCTCCTTACTGGTTATGGGTCTGTTCAGGCTTTCTATTTCTTCCTGGTTCAGTTGTGGTAGTTTATATGTCTCTAGGAATGCATCCATTTCTTCCAGATTATCAAATTTGTTGGCGCAGAGTTGCTCATAGTATGTTCTTATAATTGTCTGTATTTCTTTGGTGTTCGTTGTGATCTCTCCTCTTTCATTCATGATTTTATTCATTTGGGTCCTTTCTCTTTTCTTTTTGATAAGTCTGGCCAGGGGTTTATTGATCTTATTAATTCTTTCAAAGAACTAGCTCCTAGTTTCGTTGATTTGTTCTATTGTTTTTTTGGTTTCTATTTCATTGATTTCTGCTCTGATCTTTATGATTTCTCTTCTCCTGCTGGGTTTAGGGTTTCTTTCTTGTTCTTTCTCTAGCTCCTTTAGGTGTAGGGTTAGGTTGTGTACCTGAGACCTTTCTTGTTTCTTGAGAAAGGCTTGTACCGCTATATATTTTCCTCTCAGGACTGCCTTTGTCGTGTCCCACAGATTTTGAACCGTTGTGTTTTCATTATCATTTGTTTCCATGAATTTTTTCAATTCTTCTTTAATTTCCTGGTTGACCCATTCATTCTTTAGAAGGATGCTGTTTAGTCTCCATGTATTTGGGTTCTTTCCAAATTTCCTCTTGTGATTGAGTTCTAGCTTCAGAGCATTGTGGTCTGAAAATATGCAGGGAATGATTCCAATCTTTTGATAACGGTTGAGACCTGATTTAGGACCGAGAATATGATCTATTCTGGAGAATGTTCCATGTGCACTAGAGAAGAATGTGTATTCTGTTGCTTTGGGATGAAATGTTCTGAATATATCTGTGATGTCCATCTGGTCCAGTGTGTCATTTAAGGCCTTGATTTCCTTGTTGATCTTTTGCTTGGATGATCTGTCCATTTCAGTGAGGGGAGTGTTAAAGTCCCCTACGATTATTGTATTATTGTCGATGTGTTTCTTTGATTTTGTTATTAATTGGTTTATATAGTTGGCTGCTCCCATGTTAGGGGCATAGATATTTAAAATTGTTAGATCTTCTTGTTGGACAGTTCCTTTGAGTATGATATAGTGTCCTTCCTCATCTCTTATTATAGTCTTTGGCTTAAAATCTAATTGATCTGATATAAGGATTGCCACTCCTGCTTTCTTCTGATGTCCATTAGCATGGTAAATTCTTTTCCACCCCCTCACTTTAAATCTGGAGGTGTCTTCAGGTTTAAGATGAGTTTCTTGTAGGCAGCATATAGATGGGTTTTGTTTTTTTATCCATTCTGATACCCTGTGTCTTTTGATTGGGGCATTTAGCCCATTCACATTCAGGGTAAGTATTGAGAGATATGAATTTAGTGCCATTGTATTGCCTGTAAGGTGACTGTTATTGTATATTGTCTCTGTTCCTTTCTGATCTACTACTTTTAGGGTCTCTCTTTGCTTAGAGGACCCCTTTCAATATTTCCTGTAGAGCTGTTTTGGTATTTGCAAATTCTTTCAGTTTTTGTTTGTCCTGGAAGCTTTTAATCTCTCTTTCTATTTTCAATGAGAGCCTAGCTGGATATAGTATTCTTGGCTGCATGTTTTTCTCGTTTAGTACTCTGAATATATCATGCCAGCTCTTTCTGGCCTGCCAGGTCTCTGTGGATAAGTCTGCTGCCAATCTAATATTTTTACCATTGTACGTTACAGACTTCTTTTCCCGGGCTGCTTTCAGGATCTTCTCTTTGTCACTAAGACTTGTAAATTTTACTATTAGGTGACGGGGTGTGGACCTATTCTTATTGATTTTGAGGGGGGTTCTCTGAATCTCCTGGATTTTGATGCTTGTTCCCTTTGCCATATTGGGGAAATTCTCTCCAATAATTCTCTCCAATATACCTTCTGCTCCCCTCTCTGTTTCCTCTTCTTCTGGAATCCCAATTATTCTAATGTTGTTTCGTCTTATGGTGTCACTTATCTCTCGAATTCTCCCCTCGTGGTCCAGTAGCTATTTGTCTCTCTTTTGCTCAGCTTCTTTATTCTCTGTCATTTGGTCTTCTATATCGCTAATTCTTTCTTCTGCCTCATTTATCCTAGCAGTGAGAGCCTCCATTTTTGATTGCACCTCATTGATAGCTTTTTTGATTTCAACTTGGTTAGATTTTAGTTCTTTTATTTCTCCAGAAAGGGCTTTTATATCTCCTGAGAGGGTTTCTCTAATATCTTCCATGCCTTTTTCAAGCCCGGCTAGGACCTTGAGAATCGTCATTCTGAACTCTAGATCTGACATATTACCAATGTCTGTATTGATTAGGTCCCTAGCCTTTGGTACTGCCTCTTGTTCTTTTTTTTGTGGTGAATTTTTCCGCCTTGTCATTTTGTCCAGATAAGAGTAGATGAAGGAGCAAGTAAAATACTAAAAGGGTGGCAACAACCCCAGGAAAATATGCTTTAGCCAAATCAGAAGAGATCCCAAATCGTGAGGGGGAGAAAGGGGATAAAAAGAGGTTCAGAAAGAAGAAAAAAAAAAAAAAAGAAAAAAGAAAGAAACAATTAAAAAAAGGAAAACAATAAAGAAAAAAATATAAAAAGGAAAAAAATATATATATAT
>NW_019154086.1:94853130-94963968 GCF_002288905.1 Enhydra lutris kenyoni
AAAGAAAAAAAATATAAAAAGGAAAAAAATATATATATATATTAGATACACTTTCAGAAAGTGGTTGATTTTCTGTTTCTAGAGTTGCTGTTCTTCTTCTCTTCGATCTCCCGTTGGATTTGTAGGTGTTTGCAATCTTTAGATAAGCTATCTAGCTGATCTCCCGCTACCTGAAGTAGTCTCAGCCTGCTACTTCTCCGCCATCTTGACTCCTCCCCGGTGAAGTATGAAAAGACATGTATATCTTAATTAAACCCAACAAACTTAACTTAGTTCAAATACTGATTTACGGTTCCACCTGGGCCCACTCCACTTTTAATGTTTACCCGAGACACGGGTGGGAGGATCTGGAGTGGGGGGTGTTAGGTCCAGGGGGTGCTCTTCTTGCTCTTTGACAGTGAAGAGAGAAGGAGCCGTGGTGCAGGATCTAAAGGCCAGTCATGCAGGCTGCACGCACGTTGGTGCAGAAACAGGAGAAGGGGGAGACAGAAGAAACAAAGTGATGCCAGGAGGCAGAGAAAGGATTCCCGGTTTTAGAGCTCATTAACTCCAACAGAGGAGCAGATGCCATGCTTTCCCACCAGCAAGGGGGAAGGGGTTAGGCAGTCCATGTCAGGCCAGAGAATACAGGGAATTTCCCCGAAACAAAGGAAGTTTCAGCAGCTGCTTGGGGATATTCCTTAAAGTCTCTGTCTCGAATTAGATCAACCTCAGTTGGTTCCAGTTATAGCCACGGGAAATGAGTGAGGGAGAAGCCCCCACATTTATTAGGAGGAACATAGATAAAGTCAGAGTTCCCTTTACTAGGGATGGCCCAGCAACCTGGGTTTACTAGAAGGCTTATTCTGCAAAAGGCCCTTAGATGGGGGTCCTGGTGTAGAGCAATGAAGGCCCAAGTTTGAGAAATGAAAGTATAGCTTTAAGTAGTTACTAGAAGACACTGACAAGAAACAGTAAAGACTGAAATCCATCCTGGTCTATGCAACATTCCAACACATGTGGTCCTTACAGCCAACTTCCCTAGGAAATGGTCCCCGGTTGCATTTTAATTCAATCTGGTACTGTTTTTGGCTGGCTCCCTGTGGAGGTCCCACAGCCAGAAGTGGCTAAGACAAGGGATGTGGAGGGGATCACATTAGATCAGTCAGGAGGAAACCTCACACAGGAGTCTTAAGATGGGCAGTCGTCCTGGTGACTTAGGTGGCCATGCCGTGCGCAAGAGAGGCAACTTTATATAAGAACAGGAACAGAGAGAAGGTGTCAAGTTTCTGGGTCTTATTACCATTCTCAGCCCCCTGGAGACACTCGTCAGTGGGGATTTTCTCAGTCCCCTAGAGACGAGCGACACAACAGGCAACGAAAAGACAAGACAAAGGCTTGAACCCCCTGGTGACCACTTAGGGGGACTCTAAACCCCTGAAACAGCGGGGGACTCGAACCCCCTGCAGGGGCAAGGGACATCTCCCAAGACTCCCAGTCGACGGCCCACCACACATCCGCTTGAGCCAATGTCGACCCAGATAAAAGTTGGAATTCCTATGGGTAAAAATGCAGATTGGAGCTCCCAAAGTATGTGTCCAAATAGATGAAAACGAGTGCACTCACCAGCCAGTGCAAGACCCTCCAGGTTGGGGTCCTGGGAGTCTTCCAGATCTCGATGGAACCTCCAAATGCTGTACCCGAATTTTCACATCCGGAGGGACCACCAAGGAGCCAACACTGATGCAATCACACAAAGGTTTATTTAACAAGCTTAAGCTTGGGCCCAAGTATACCCGACAGAGCAAAGGAGTAGGGACTTGGACCCCAAGCCTAGTTAAGGCAGGGGTATTTATGGGTTTCTGTTACTAAAACAGGGTGGGGATTCCTGTTACTAAAGCAGGGTGGGGGTTTCTGGAACCAAAGCAGGGTGGGGGTTCTTGTTACTAAAGCAGGGTGGAGGACCTTAGAACTAAAGTAAAGCAGGGGAAAGTTCATCCCTTGGACACAGGAGTCTGAGATGGCTGCCAGAGCTAAAATGGCTGTACTTATGCTAAGGCTAAGCCTGAGGGGGGTGGCCTTAATTTTTCTCGGCCTCCACAGTATTTCCAACAAAGAATGGAATTTATCTCGGTAATATCCTCAGTACATATAAAGATATGTTCCTGTTGTTATTCAGTAGATGAGAAATAAGTCAAGATGATTGATATTCAGATATTCTATTTGTTTGATGATTTTTAAAAATTTTTGTAAGCAATTACAAAGACATGTTAAGGGATCTAAGTGTAGTTTTTATGCTTATAATATTATCCATTGTGTTTCATGTATTTTGAATCCCTTTAATTTGGTCCTTATAAATTTAGGATTGTTTTCTCATCTTGATAAATTGATCCACTTGTCATTATGAAATGTCCTATTTTATTCCTAGTAATTTTTGTTTTGCAATCTGCTGTATTAGGGCTCTCCATAGAAACAGAACCAATAGGAGGCTATAGATAGGTATAGATACAGATACAGATTTATCATAAAGAATTGTGTCAATGTGATTTTGGAGACACAAGTCTACCTTCTGCTGTCTGTGTGCTAGACATCCAGGAAAGCCTAAACAGAGTGCCAGTCCAGATCTAAAAGCCTAAGGACCAGGAAAGCCAATGTCTCTAGGTCCCAGACCGAGCCCAAGAGCAGGAGAAGACTGATACCAAGCTCATTTCAGGCAAGAGGAATTTCTCCTTCTGACTTTTTCTTTCTTCTACTTCTTCTTCTTCTTCTTTTTTTTTTTTTGTTTCAAAGATTTTATCTATTTGTTTGACAGAGAGAGAGAGACAGATCACAAGTAGGCAGAGAGGCCGGCAGAGAGAGAGGGGGAAGCCGACTCAGTGCTGGGCAGAGAGCCCGATGTGGGCTTTGATCCCAGCACCATGAGACCATGACCCCAGCCGAAGGCAGAGCCACCCAGGTGCCCCTGACCTTTTCTTCTAATTAGATCTTCAGTGGATTGGATCCTCACAAAAAGGATAATCTCTTTTATTCAGTCAACAAATTGAAAGACTAATCTCATCTGAAAACATTCTCACAGATGCACTCAGAAATTATGTTTAGCCAAATACCTGGGCACCCAGTGAAGATAGGTGGCCCAGTCAAGATGACAGAATTAAGGTGTTTGCTTTAGCAGCCCATATACCTAAAACGATGACACAATTAAGCCTCATATCCGCTTTTGCTAATATTAATATATCCATTCAAGCATGTTGCTGTTGTTAGTGTTTGCATGGTATAGTGTTTACCTTTTCTTCTTTTGAAGAAACGTTTTTTGGATTCGTTTGTTTGCTTGCTTGTTTGTTTGTTTTGAAGAGAGATAGGGAATGCAAGTGGAGGGAGGGACAGAGGGAAAGGAAGAAGAGAAACAGACTCCCTGCTGAGTCAGGAGCTGGATGGACAAGGGCTCCATCTCCAGACCCTGAGATCATGACCTGATCAGAAATCAAGAGTCAGGTGCTCAACTGACTGAGACACTCAGGCGCCCCTAGACTTTAATTTTTAGAACACATCGATTTATAGAAAAAAAAAATTGAGAAGACAATACCAAAATTTCCCCAAAACCCCTGAGCACAGTTTCTCTAACTGTTATCTTACATTAGCATGGTACATTTATCACTTTTAATGAACCAATATTAAGACATCTTTATTAACTCAAGTTCATATTTACTTAGGTTTTAACTGCCTTTTTATGTTCATGTTCAGTATTCCATCCAGCATACAATATTATATTTATTTGTCATGCCTCTTGGTATTCATGCTTTTGACAATTTCTCAGTTTTTCCTTGTTTTTGATAACATTGGAAGCTTTAAGGCGTACTCTATTTATAGAAAACAAATCCATATATAAGTAGACTCAGTTAAAACCCATGTTGTTGAAGGGCCAACTGTGTATTATTTTAATTCACAAATTAATATTAAGAATGTTTCAAAGTGAAGAAACAAGCTTACAGACTTTCAGAACTATCAAAATATCATCCAAATGGATAGTTTACTAAATAAGACATATTGAATAAGAATAATTTGTTAATTTCATTCTTTGAGAAGTATTTATTAAATATTTTATAAAAGTGTTGACAAAAAAGAGTGATGGCAGTGCATGAAAAAAAGAAAGTTCCAATCCTAAAACTACTAAAGAAAGTTGGGACATATTAACACTTTATATATTTTAGGACTGTATTGTGTAGCACCAACTTCCAGTACTATATACGGCTTTAGTGAAAAAGGGAAATCAATGACCAAATATGCTATAATTAATAGTTTAAATGAGGAGAACTTAAATATGGCCTTAAGGGAATTAAATGGTCAGCCTGGAAAGAGAATGAAATAGGACATTCCAGGAACTGTGGAAGAACATAAATGGGCAGGAATCTGAGTACATCTTTATCTGAAGTGCCTCGAGGTCCATCTCTCCACAGTCTTAATTTCTAGCAGTTTAGTCTTCCACTAATCCTAATGTTCTGGCAAACTTTCACTGCTCCTCTCACTCTTAAAATTCTTCTGCCTCTTCAAGAACTGCAAGCCATTTGTCCCATTATATTTCTCTGCCTCTTAAAGCTCATGTCTTAAATACCTGGCTTAAATAACTAACTTAAATTCCATGTTGGATGGATATATATATATATATATATGATTCTTTTCTTAGCTTTTGCTCTAAAAACAATCATTAAGAAAGTTCCTTTACACACATATTTTCCTTCTTTTGATTTTTCTCCCTATGTTTCACCCTTAGGCAAAAACAAAGTTGTTGAAATC
Source organism: Enhydra lutris kenyoni (assembly GCF_002288905.1). NCBI lineage: Eukaryota > Metazoa > Chordata > Mammalia > Carnivora > Mustelidae > Enhydra > Enhydra lutris. Next base: position 94,857,901 of record NW_019154086.1, read on the forward strand.
CAATATTCCCATATTCAGCTTAGTCTCTACCTTCTCCTGAGTTTGAGTATGGTAAGAGAAAACACACAATCATGGTCTTTCAGTCTTGCCTTATAAATTTGATTTTTTTTTTTTAAGTTCATTTAGTCTTTTACCTTCCTAGACAATTTTAGATCTTCAACTCTTTCTTTAAAGTTCCAACTGCTCCTCCCACTCTTCACTCAGAGCCAATAATCTTGCTTAATAGAAGCATTCAGGGAAATTTTACAACAAACGTTACCAACTTACACACATCTACATAAGTAAGCTGTTCACTTCTCTCTCTCTCTCTCTCTCTTTCTCTCTTATTTAAGATTTTATTTAGTTATTTTACAGAGAAAGAGGGAAAGAGAGGGAAAGAGAGAACAAGCCAGGGGAGGGGGAGGAGCATAAGGAGGGAGACAAGCAGACTCCATGCTGAGCGCAGAGCCCAGTGCCCCACTCAGTCCCAGGACCCTGAGACCATGACTTGAGCTGAAATCAAGAGTCAGACACTTAACCAACTGAGCCACCCAGGTATCTCTCACTTCTCTTTTCTATAAATTGTTCATGTTTACATCTGAGTTCAGCCTCTTTACTTATGCCCTGGATTAATTCCATTCCATTCACTTAAGGACTCCTATGTGAACCATTATACCTGTAATTGTTTCTTCTTGTTTCCTGTGTTATCAGATTCTCCCTTCTTACTGGAACTTTTTTATTAGTATGTATTAATATGTTCTAGTTATTTATCTTTCAACTACTGATCATTTCTTTTCACTACTTTCCAGTCAAACCCTCAAAAGCGTTCTCTGGACTCTTTATTGGATAGATATTCTATCTCCAGTTTTGCTCCTTTTCACCACTGGTTTTCATCATAAAACTTTCATATTCTCATGTCTGTTCAAACTATTTCTGTTAAGATCACCATTACCTTCACATTGTCTAATACGACGGTCAGTTATCAGTTTCCTTATTTCACCTATCACAGCTAATCAGAAGCTTTACTCTTAAAATATTTTTCTTCACTTGGCTTCTTAGATACCCTCTCCCCTGTCTCCTGAGGCAACACTGTGGCCAATTCTTTATCTCCTTAGTTCATTCTTCCTCATATTTTCCAGTTCTACACATTGGAGAGTCCCAGTTTCAGTTCTTAAACCACTTTTCTTCTCAATATATGCTTTTTAATCTTTCCTAGTCCAGTTTCTTCTAGTGAAATCCATATGATGACACTGCCCATATTTGTGTCTCCAATGCCAACTTCGCCACTGAGCCACAGGTTCATAAACCCAACTATGTCCTCGGTGTCTCTGCTTGAATGTCTAATAAGCATAATACATTTTACATATCCAGAAATAATTTTTTCCTTTCCCCTGCCAGAATGGATCTTCCCTAGTCTTCCGTATTTCTGAAGACAGGCCCAAACTCTGTTTTCTTTGCTTTTGGCTCTCTCTCACACAACATATCCAATTTATTAACATTTCTTATAGTCTATGGTAAAAATACATCAAAATTCCAACATCTTTAGACCTCACTTCCACAGCTAAGTTGTCTAAGTACCTTAATCTCTTAGTTGTATTATTTCAGTAGACCATAAATGGACTCCCTACTATGATCCCCAAAGCTACAGCTAAAGTAATGTCATAAAACACAAAGTCAGAAAGAGTGACTCCTTCACTGTAAACTCTTATTGGATTGCTGTCTTATCTATAGTGGAGTTCAACTTCCTTATAAATCCTTATATGACCCAGATTCCATTATTTCTTATACATAATCTACAACTCTCTTCTCATTATTTGTATTCCAGAAATGTCAATTTCTGATATCAGGGTATTTTTTTTAATTACAGTATCTAGAGAGACTTTTTTTTCTTTAACTGTAGAAAGCCAAAAATTTATATATATTTAAAATATATAGATATGAAATATTACTATACATTATATATTATTTATATGTAAAATACTTATATGTAAATAAGTATACATTATATTTTAATATATAATATATATAATATTATAATTATATATTTTAATTTATGTATATGTAAAAATATATTTTTTAGCCTATGTGTCCTAGCACACGTATTTATTGAATAACATTCACTGATAACCATGCCAATCCCTTTAAGTTTGTCCTAATATTAAATTCTCAAAACAAAATTATATGGCAGATAAAATCATTTTCCCCTTCCCCCCACTCCTTCTTCTCTTTTAACAAATGAAGGAACTGAAGTTCAGAGCTATTAAACCTCTTTCTCAAGATCACATGCCTCTTTAATAACAGTAAGGATCTGAATATAGTCTCATTCATTACATGTGGTTTAAGGTACTATTTTTCAATTCTGTCTTCCCTCTTTGCCTCATTGACTTTGGGCTTACCATGCAAGTTGTTTTGTTTAAAGAATGTGAGTGTATATATGCATTGTGTTTCTAACAAAAGGATTTAAAAACGCTTTCCTCTTTTAAAAGTGGATGTCTTCCTCTTCTATGTGAGAAGAACATGCCAGGGTAGCCACAGTTTTGTATCCTGAATGAAAAAGAGAGACATATTTCTTTTAAAGGTCTCAACATACAACATGGAATAGATTTGCCTCAGCCAACTTATATGAATAAAATACACAAAAAAAGTGAATGGGTATTGTTAATATTCACTAAGATATTTCAGTTGCTTGTTACATTGCATTATCACAGGAATTGCTGAACAATACTGTTTATAAGCAGTGTTCCTTAACCAAAGTATTAAAAATAATTACTGCTATAAAATAAAGGCAGGTCAGGAAAATAAATTTACACTGAGACAGAAGAGACTGAGCTTAGCTATGAACATGAACATTGTTGATAGAAACCTGTGTTCAAATGTTGTCTATCTTCTCCCAGTCAGTAAGTTTTGTTGGCTTCCTGAGCTTCTGTTTCTTTAAATTAGATAATGAGTAATACTGTATCTATATTGAGTTGCCAGATATGCAACATTTCCTAGCATAGAGCCAGGCATACAATCAATCTCTAATATATAATATTTTATTATTTAATGAGGATTATAGATACTGATATAAACAAGTATACCAGTTTAGTTACTTTGAAAGTGTCAATGTGTTTCAGTGTATTAATGAATGAATACTTTTTGCATTATTTTAATGATGTGATCTAATTTTGTAATTTGATGTCATTCTAGGTAACATAGGTTATAAGAAAAAAATGTTCATTATTCCATTACTCATGTCCATATAGTACAAAGGAGATAATCCACTTAGCATTTATCTAGTTATTTTGACTTACAAAATAGTCCACATGGATTATTCTGCATTAACTAAATAAATTAATATGAACTGATATGAAAAATCATATCTTTTTCTTTAGAATATACTACGTATTTCAGTGTGCTTATATTGTGGTCATCAGCTTCTTGGTGTAAATGAATAAAAGATCTGCATGACTGGAAGTTGAGATTTCTATAGCCAACAAGGGTTGGAAGGAATTCTGAGAAAGTGGATGGTAAAACAGATTCAAATATTCCCCAAACCAGCCCCTAATTCCCATGAATAAAATCTGACAGTGCAGCTAAGGTAACAACATTAAAAACCCCTGAACAACATGTGTAATAAAAGTTAGTGACACATTTTCATCCCAAATCTTTAAATACGCATTGTTGTAGGTAAACTATTGGCAGCTACATGAGCTGAACAGTGTGAGCAACTGTGTAGGAGGCAGAAGTAAGCAATGACATGTCTCAGGTACCTGAGAAACTCAGGTATGAGAAACTCAATATGGCCCAGCTGATACTCTCCTGAAAGTTCACCAGGACAATTTAAGAAGAACATCTGCAAAGGGAAGGCATGCCTGTACACACTACAAGAGTAGGTGAGAAAAAAATGTTCCGTATTAAGATGTTTTGGGAAGTCTGAGCTCTGTGAATTTTCAAAACTAACTGGCCAAACTTCTTTCCAAGACAAAGCCTCACACAGAAGTTAAACTTCTAAGAGTGGAATCTAAACTGAGCAGGAGAAGGAAAATGGAAAAAGAAGAAAGTCCAGATAAAAGTAAAGAAGAAATATAGAAAAATTCAGAAGTCAAGATGTCATACTTTTGAAGATTTTTTTTTTTAAGATTTTTATTTATTTGACAGACAGATCACAAGTAGGCAGAGAGGCAGGCAGAGAGAGAGAGGAGGAGGAGGCAGGCTCCCTGCTGAGCAGAGAGCCCGATGTGAGGCTTGATCCCAGGACCCTGGGATCATGACCTGAGCCGAAGGCAGAGGCTTTTAACCACTGAGCCACCCAGGCGCCCAACTTTTGAAGATTCTTTCAGATAATTTAAGAAGGCATCCTAAACTGTACAATTTTTAAAGCAATTTTGGACCATTTTATTTTCCTTTTTTAAATGATTTTTAAAAGAACTAATTGATTTGCCTTTTGAAGATTCTTGGAAGTCATTTTATACAGGAATGGGTAACAAAAGAAGTGAAGACAAATCTCATATGGAGAAATTGTAACAAATAAAAGAATAAATAGCATCACATTCTTATACATGATAAATAACATTATCTTCCTATAGACAACAAAAGATTGCTAGAAAGAAATGCCCACAACACTGATAAATATAATATTTTAAATTGTTGAAAAAATTTACATAATACATATAAAAAGCTTATAGCCTTATATTTCAGAAATGGGATAAAAACACAGAAAAAATGAAATTAAAGCATATTTCAGAATTGAAGACAAAACAAGAAGATAAGAATAAAGTTAAAGGAAATAAATAAAACCAATAATGCCTTATGAGAAATAGATAATTAAGAAAATAAAAAAGAAATGAAGAAAATGGATGAAAATAAATTGAAGAAATGTGATAAATATAGAAACTAATAAAAAAGGATGTAGCCTATACAAAATAGGTATTGCTAAAGGCACAAAAGTAAGAGAATAAAATAAAAACTAAAAAGTTTAATTCGAGAAAATTATCTTGGGCACCTAGCTGGCTCAATTGGTAGAGCATACAACTCTTAATTTCAAGGTTATAGGTTTGAGCCCCATATTGGGTTTAGAGACTACTTAATTTTTTTAAAAAATCTTAAAAAAAAAAAAAGAAGAAAGAAAATCCTCTTGAGCTTTAGGAAAATAAAAATATCAGGTACAAAAAGAAAAGATCAGGGTACCTGGGTGGCTCAGTGGGTTAAAGCCTCTGCCTTTGGCTCAGGTCATGATCTCAGGGTCCTGGAATGGAGCCCCACTTTGGGCTCCCTGCTCAGCAGGGAGTCTGCTTCCTCCTCTCTCTCTGCCTGCCCCTCTGCTTACTTGTGATCTCTGTCAAATAAATAAATAAAGTCTTAAAAAAAAAAAAAAGAAAAAAGAAAAAGAAAAAGAAAAAAAAAAAAAAAAATAAAAAAAATGTCTGCTTCCAGTTCAGATGTAGACTAGCCAAAATGGAGCATATTTAAAAGCAGTGAAGATAATAAGTTCAGTACATCAAACCACATCAAACATATTTAAATTCAAGAGTTTAAAATGATACTTAAAAAAAGAAAAAAAAAAACTAATTGGTGACCTTTTGAGGATTCTAGGATATCAGTTCACAGTTTTGACAGCTGGTCAATAAGGAAAGAATCTAACATTTATTCTACCTCTCCTATATTAACTATGTCACTAGATAATAAAAAATGTGAAATAAAATATATCTTTAAACTATATTTATTCCTGTGAAGAAATTAAATGAAGAAGGAGTTTTAAATTTTGAATAAATCCATGAATTAAAAAATCCTTGTCTGCTAATACTACTGCATAAGAGACAATCAAATATTATATTCTTCTTGATTGAATTAAACACACTATCTATGAAGTAGTCTTGCCAAAACTAGATCCTAAACCTCACTAGACTTACAGATGCAATTACCAATTAACAAAAATTATGAAAGACAGAGAAACATATTAAACTACAACATTGTAATCCAGTCAGCAGAACCCAGGATGTGGGAAAGTACAGACAGTTTATACAATTCCATAGACAAACAGGTCTCAATAAAAAAAAAAAAGAGAGAGAGAGAGAGAGATTGAGATCAAAAGGGAACACATGGATTTAAAAAAAATTAAAAGCAGCTTAACTTAACTATAAGATAATTGAAAGAAAAAGAGCTTATCATAAAAACCAGGCTATGCCTTGTGAGGTGTACTGGAGAATATATGTTGAATTTCTATTTTCAGATCTAGTAGTTGTTAAAAGTGTGCTTGTTTTTTTAATAATTCATAAAGCTCAAATATTTTAAACATTTTTAATTTAAATAGAAAAATGTTTAAGTAATAATTTTTAACAAGGAGTGGGAAATACTAGGTTACGTGTTGTTAAATAGATTTTTTTTCACCTTAGAAATTCTGAGTTTTAACATTGTCAGTGCTTAGTGTGAATCACCAAGAGAGCAATTTAGCTTACAACATTTAACAATCTAATTTGTTCAAGAAACTTTTTTTTTTCAAAACACTTATCGAAGTTTCTTAAGATCTCAGTGTTGTCTGAAACACAACTCAGAAAGGCTTATCTAATGAATATATACATATTGTCTGCTGGTATCCTAGGCCTTCCAGTGCAATGTGCATATTCCAGTAAAAATATCAATTGTTTTATAACTGCACTTACCTTACTAAGTAGTCTTCAATATGGACAATATTATATACTTCAACCAATGATTGTCAGTAACAATTTTTTTTTAAGATTTTATTTATTTTATTTATTTGACAGAGAGAGATCACAAGTAGACAGAGAGGCAGGCAGAGAGGTGGGGGGAAGCAGGCTCCCTGCCCAGCAGAGAGCCCTATGTGGGACTTGATCCCAGGACCCTGAGATCATGACCTGAGCCGAAGGCAGAGGCTTTAACCCACTGAGATACCCAGGCGCCCCTGTCAGTAACAATTTTAAGTAACAATTATTTCAGTTCTTATCAGGCATCACTGAATTAATTCTGAAATCTAGTTTTAATTCTTGATTTTTTGGCATTTCCCATTGCTTTCTTGATCATTAAGAATAGATATATCCTTTTCTATAAAAACCACAAACCTAGGATTCAATAGGGCCATATAAAATTAAAGATTAAAGGGTATGAAATTAAAATGTCACAACTAAAGCCATTTTATAAGATAGCTCTCCAGTATACCATGGACAGAATTAGGAAAAGCCCACTTGACTACTTGTCCTCATTTGCTATATAAGATTCAAGCTGATCTTACCATATAGTAACAAATATTGTTGCTATGTACAGTCCAGACATGATCTTTACCTGTAGAACCCAAGAGAATGCATATCCCATTGAGATAAGTAAGTTTAAGGAATAATATAATTCAACAATATATTGAGATTAATTCATTTTCTGTATTATAAGTTCCAAAATTAACTCTTAAGACTTTGTTCTATGACAATGTTTGGGCAAACCCAGTTGTGAGGTCACTTTATGTGAAAGAGGATTGAATAAGGAAGTTCTTTGGGTACTCCAGTAACTAGATTCTTTAACATCAAAGTTTAACTTCCAATAAATTGTTCATTTAATACTATGCACTTTAGGTAAGCAAGTATGGTAGATTCAGTAAATTCCTTTCACTTATATTTAAAAAATCAGTATACAATTTACCGCTCAAAATGAAATAGGGATACAAACAAGATAAATAAAACTTTCATAAATCTTTCTTAAATAAACATAACAACAGACATTATTAAATACTTCATCAATTATATTAGGTAGCTAGGGCTACCATAACAAAATATTATAGACTGGATGGTTTAAACAACAGAACTGTGTTTTCCCACAGTTCTGGGAGCTAGAAGTCCAAGATCAAAGCACAGTTGGTTTTCCTGAAGTCTCTCCCTTTGGCTTACAGATGGCCAGTTTCTAGATATGTCCTCATATGGCTTATATAACTTTTTCTCTGTGCAGACGTACCCCTGGTATCCCTTTTTCTTATACAGATACCTGTCATACTGGATTAGGATTCATCCTTTATGATGTCACTTAACCTTAATGAGCTTTTTAAAAGCCCTATCTTTAAATATAGTTACACTGGTGTTTAAGCTTCAACATACAAATTTTAATAGGACACATTTCAGTCTATAACATCAACTAAACCAACTGCACGTATAACTCAGAATGGAACTTTTTCAAAAAACTGAATAAGTATAATGAGCATAATAAACTTATCCATTAGACATATTTATTGAGTAGAATTTTTATTTTTTAATTATTTTATTTATTTATTTATTTTTTCTTCCTTGAGAGGGAGAGAGAAAGAACACAACCAGGGGGAGGGGCGTAGGGAGAGGGAGGTAGAGAATCTTAAGCAGGTTCCATCCTCAGCACTGAGCCCCATACAAGGCTCCATCTCATGACCTGGTACCATGACCTAAGCCAAAATTGAGAGTCCATGCTTAACCGAGTGAGCCACCCAGACAGGACGGCTTATTAACAACAGAAATTTATGTTCTCATAGTTATGGATTTTGAAAGTCCACGAACAAGCTACTTGTGTGGTCAGCTTTTGGTGATGACCATATTTCAGGTTGAAGTAGTCCCCTTCTACTTGAATCTTCACATGGTAAGGAACTAGAGAGCTCTCTGAGGTCTCTTTTTTTAGGGCACAAATTTCTTTCGTGAGAGCTCGCCCTCATGATCTAATCATCACCTTCCAAAGGCCCTACTTCCTAATCTGTCACATTGGGATGAAGATTCAACATAAAAAATTTGGACAGACCCAGACATTCAGTCTGTGGCATAATTTACCAATACCCTGACTTAGAACACTGAAGAAAATATAGTAGACATTTAGTTAATTCATGTTAAATAAATGAACAATAGTTCAAAACAATTCATTAAAAATAAAGTTGGTGATCCATTCTATTTTCTCTTTGAACAAATCTGATGGATATTACTTTTACAATTGGCTTTTTGTTCATATTTAGTTTTAAAATTAATGAAAATTGCCAAGTTTATTCAATGCTTTCTTTGTTATCAATTAATATGTCATTACTTTCTCCTTTATCAATGTAATTAATTGTGTTGAAATATCTTTCTTATTGAAACACCTTTGTGTTATTTTAATAAACTGTACTTGTCTGTTCTATATTGCTCTTTTAAAATGTGAACAAATTTAACTTATTAAATTTTAGTTTGGGACTCTGTCATCTATATTCACAAATAAAATATATAGTTTTAATTGTGCTGATTTTATTAGTTATTTTATATTTGCCTTCTATTATTAGCTTACATTTTCTCCTGAAATTCATGGATGATTACATTTATATTACATTTACATATAACTTTATTGAATATAAGTCTAGTCAGCTCCGTTACTATTCTACATGTGTTTTTGAAAATAAATTTTGAAAAAAAAAATTTTTAAGTAGGCTCTCAGGCATGGAGCCTGATGTGGGGTTTGAACTCATGACCCTGAGATCAAGACCTGAACTGAGATCAAGGGTCTGGCACTTAAACAACTGAGCCACCCAGGGGCCCCTTGAAAAATATATTTGTAATATGGCTAAACTTGGGTATAAAAAATCCAGAGATAAAGGATCATTGGACATTTTCAGAAATCAAATATAGTTTATTTCAAGTCACAAAATTCAGCATACATTTGAGAACCTACTATGTGGCATATACCCAGAAGAAGATAAAAACCAAGTAGAATTTTATATTAAGCATAAGACTATGTAGAGAAGCAGAGTTTGTGTTATACAATTCTAACACTGAGATCTCAATATTATACTCAACTTACCTCTCTAGAATGAAATTTTTCTCTTTTCAAAATTTAAAGTTATTGGCACGTGTACCAATTCTTATCTTTCATTTTATTTAATCCTCAGTAAGAGACATCTCAAACAAAGGGATGCCTAGGTGGCTCAGTCAGTTAAGCATCTGCCTTCTGCTCAGGTGACTCAAGTCATGATCTAGGGTCCTAGGACTGAGTCCCCCATCTCCTTGTTCAGCGGTAACTTGCTTCTCCCTCTGCCTGGCTCTCCCCTTGCTTATACTCTCTATCTCTCTGACAAATAAATGAATAAAATCTTAAAAAAAAAAGAGAGAGAGATCTCAAACATGAACAAACAAAACTTACTCTGTTTCTAAGGTAAATTCTAGGGAAGTGTCTAACTTAAGGAAAACTTTATCTTTTTGGTTGAACTAATTGATTAAATATGAAATTTATTAATAAAATATTAGCTACTTAATATAATTATTTTACACCCTTTTTAAGTCATTCAGTAAGTAATTTCTTTGATATACCAGATAAATTGTCTTGATTTGGGACTTAAAACATCTAATCACTGATGCATCAGTATGAGCATCAGATAGTAAAAGGATTACAATATCTAAACCACCAGGATTTTTGTAAAAACAGAGCTCAAACAACATAACTAATTCAAATGTTAGAGTTGAGATGCATTAGGTGAGTACAGATCAATAGCCCTGATAAAAACATCCTCATGATTTAAGGATCATGCCTATGTTACAGTGCCCCCCATATTTTCTGTTAGTATACTAAAAGTATTATTTAAGGAATGGTACAAAGCTGAATGTTTACAACTGTTTCTTTGGCTACGTTAAACATTATTAGACCTTCTGCCTTATGCTTATAACTGAAACATAGCCCAACACAAGAGCCAGATCCAGCAAATTTATGCCTCTGCATGAAAGACAAGAAATGAGACATTTCAACAGCTCTGGAACATTGCATTTCATGGGGCTCAGTGCGCAGCTAGGTAGCACAGGTGTTCTTGTAATTACAGTACAATGGGAAAATTTGGTGCTCAATAGCCTTCAAATCCTCTCCTGTTATGTGTGATGTGATGTGAAGATCATATGTCAGTGCTGCTTGCTTTTTCTGTGATGGGATGTCATTATGTGAAATGCAACTAAAAATATTTAGGAGTCCTGGCTCTCCAAAACTAAATTAAAGTTATATATTTGGATTCTGTTTTATGTCTCCATATGTTCTGTAGGTCTGCAATTGTGACTTTATAAATATAGAAAACATATTTCAAAAGCCTTTGTTAACAAAAGTTTACATTGTGCCTGATATCTTCCCTTCCTGTTATTAGAATGCTGCACCGAAACTCTGTTACCTCCCAAGACAGCCTGCCCTAAGTGTCTTTAACCACAACGTGCTTTACAATGTGAAAAGAATTCTGGCTATTTTTTTCTTCTATTTTTCTTGCCAGAATTGCACCAATTTCAAGTTTGAATTCCTAAACTCTCTCTCGTTGAAACAACAGAAGAGACACCAGGTTAGGTGCAAAAATAGGATCAAGTATGTATCCACTTAAAGCCATGCCATATTCAAATTTTGAAGATATAAGAAGATGTTTTGTTGAAGAGATTTGCAAGTTTAATTTTTGAAGTCACAATGAAATTGCCTAAGTGATAATTTAATGGGGAGCCATGAGCTCCTAACTGAATCTTTAATAAAAATCATTCTGTCTTTCAAAGTTTGCCTATCGTAATAGGACATGGCAAGATATTTCTTTTTAATTATAGAGTGTGAAAGTTAAGTTCTGTTAATAACTCGCTTATCCAAAGTGAGAACTCAGAAATAGTGTTCCAGGCTGGTACACCAATTGAAAATAGGAGAAAAATCTTGGAAGAGAAGCGGATGCAGGGAAGGTAATCCCTCAAATCTGCAAGTAAATTATGCACAAATACTTGGAAAATCATTAAACTGCATTGATGTAGTGGACATGCCAAACAGCCACGTGAGGCTTTGCAGCTCTCCTAAAAGATCATGTTAAGGACTTCTACACTTAAAAATGATCTATTGGTTATTCCTCAATATTTTCTTTCTTGGAAAATGGTATAAAATCAATTCTTATTTTTTGCTTTCTTTTTTATTTTATTTTACATGATGTGTGAGAGAAATTTAATATTTTTAAAGTTTATAGTTATCATCACTATCTTTCTTATAATCACCAAAACCGTATGAGATATCATGCCAGGCACTATAAAATGAGATTTGCTGGAACTTTCTCAGTAGATATGGATAACCTGAATATTGCAAACCTTCCATATAGTGAAATATCAAGAGGTGTTTTTTGAATCATTGAGTTAATGTCATAATGTAGTGCATTGGAAGTGACCCAATAAATATCTCCAAATTAAGCTCTCACTTTCCTTCCACGTTTCATTCACCTATTTTTTCAGTAATTAATCATTCCCCCACCACTGCTGGTCGTCTGTAACAGAAGATAAAACAATTTATGAATAAAAGAGGCAAACAGGAAATTACCAGGTGGATCAAATAGCCAATATTTATTATCCCGACCCTCCTCATAATGGATCATACTCCATAGTGTGACTGTTTATACATCCACAAGACAGATGCTTCTTTCCCTTTGTTGCCGACTGAAAAACTGATAACTTACTTACTTCTCTTCAAAAGTTCTTACACAAGCCTCTTCTCCAGGCCAAACATCACAGGAATTTTTTTTTTTTTTTTGCATTCATACAGATTTAAAACAACAACAACAACAATAACAAAAAACCTTTTTGGATAGCCAATTCTCAGGTTTCTCCAATAAGCAGGTAGTGAAAACCTAAGTATAAAATAACTATGTATTGATACCTTTATGATTTATTTTAAAAATATTGATATCAAATTGGCATAGATTGGAATATATTACACTTCTGTGCATATCATGGTTACTATTAGCAACTGTCACCACCATGTAAGAATAACCAGACAATGTTACAACCACAGGGAGAATAGCAAATGACTGATCTTTCCAACTGATATCAAAGTTATAAGGGGTCCATTATTCACCACATGGTTTTTATCTTATTTGACGTTCTTTATGTCAGTTTTATGTTTCTTTTTAAGATGAAGTAATTAAGATCTGAGCAACAGGAAGCTTATGAGGAAATCTTAGATATTGGGTCAGAGATAAGTCTTTCCCTAAAATCTGAGGGAGACACATGTTCTGTTACTACCACATTAAAAGAGAATTTTATTTTTTCTGGGACATGTGGTACTTTAAGATGACATCCACCAGATCTGACATATTATTATCCTACTTCCAGCAAAGGATAAAGCTTTTTTTTTTCTCCTTTTCTTTCTTTTTTCAAAGCAGAAATTATTGACCATATGCTTTTCTTGCCTCCTTTGGATCTCTGAGTGAGGGGTGGTTTGGGTTTTGACATACCCTTCTACTGAAAAAAAAAAAAAAAATCAAACATTATTCTAAATAAACTGATATTATCAGGGGTCTGCAAACATGTTTTTTTTGTTTTCCCTTCTTGTAGATACAAAGCTTATTTTTTGAAAAAGCCACAGGGATGTTGCCACACCTTTCTTAATTAGAAGAGCAATGGACATGGTCAATTAATCTTGTTTGTTTCCCATAAAGACAGATGGAGTATCAGGGAATCTCAGGGCCTAAATAGGGGTTTTTGCTCTTTGCCTTGATACTTGAATGCTCACAATGTAAGCTGATATTTATTAAATTTACCTATAGATATTAGACTTAATTTCAAGTCTGAGAATACCTGACTATCATTCTAATACTTTCTACCATTATATTTTTATTAAGAAATTCATTTCTGTGCATGTATTGCTTATGAATAATAAAATATCTTTACATTTATCTTTCCTAGCACTTTTCAAATATATCATTTAACTGAATCAATAATATATGCATATTTGTCTCTTCCTAAACATTACATTTAAATTAGAAATACCATAAAAAATATGGTAATGTTTATGGTGTGATGAGGCAGAAGATTGAATTATGCATTCTTTTTAGAAGTATTTATGCTGGGTTTAATTGCTTCCATACAGTCTGCCTCAATGTCTTATTCATAGATTATCTAGTTATGCCTGACTATTTTGAATACCTTCATCTCACTAACATCATTAGATAGCTGTCATTTTTCTTTCCTCTGGAGAACCAAAATGCTAAATAGAAAAGTCATTGTGCCCCCTCACAGAAGCCAGCCACAGAAGCTTTGTCGATCTTTCTGTTTGATATACATGCTATTCCCTATAATTTAGTAGTTTAGACATCTTCTAAGAAGATTCTGGCATTTGGCTGGAAACTAATTTATTGTTGGTACAAAGAAAACTATTTTTAATCTTTGTATTAACTTTTCTACTTATTTCTCATATTTTGTCATGAGATACACATTTTTGTAGGTCAAAAATTGTCAAATAAGGTAATTTCATATGGTTTGAGCTAAAAGTATTTATTTGGAGGCATATTTAGTTCCATTATGTCTTAATGAGTATTTATAGTTCTCTTATTTCATATCTTCAAGAAAATTCCTATTTATTTCTTGCCTCAAAAATTAGGTCTGTAATTTATTGGAAGTTGGGGAAAAAATCATTTTGTCCCTTTACCAACAAGGTCTCAAAAAGATCTAGTTGAAGGGTGGAGATATCCACAAAGAAGTCAATTAATTACTTCTCAAAATTTCTAGATGAGCTATCACTTATTGTCAAGATTGCTGTTCTACCTATCTATCACAACACTGAACAAGGGTGGAACTCTCCTACATTGAGCACATATTTAAAGACCAGTTCTATAAGTTGTTAAATACAACATTGTTGACTGAAGAACATTTATATGAGCCAGAAGATTTTAAGTTAATTAGAGTAAAATGTTTATGATTATCTTTTGCAGGATAGTTTATTTAGGTAACTATTTTATATGACTTTGATTTCTAAAGCTCAAAGTATTCAATTTATATGATTTCTTAGAAGTGTTCATAAAAGATCAAGAACTAAAGATTTCTGATTCCACTTGTAAGGAGCTCAGAAGTTATTATTCCATCCTAACAAATAAAAACCTAAATGGAATAAAAAAATCACAATTCTTCTTGGATCCCTAAGGAAAATGAAGACACAGGGTCAACTGTTGTACCCAAGATCGGAGACATGGGTAGACAATTATAAGGAGTCATGGCTTACTGAAGCTGAGACCCAGAATCATAAAACTGTGGGAACCATTGCTAATATAGGAAAACAAGCAGTCTAATAGATGAATTGCTAGGGCTTATTGTGGATAGCTCTCAGAGAAGCAAAACAAGCATATAATAAGTATAATACTTTTAAGAGAATCGATTATCAGGTATATACTATTAAAATATTAACATAAAAGTATGTTCCTACAATCAAAACAGATGCATTCATACATAAATGTTTCTCCTCAAAATGTTCATGTGAACAATCTGCCTGTCCACCACCAAGTTAATAAATAAGTCTGCTATATACTGCTTAGAGGTATACACAAGTATATGTACTTAAAATATATTTTTTTCTTTTAAATATATTCAACAGTTATTTATAAATTGGTTAATTTATCAGCTCTACTTTTTATCACTCATTGTCATCTCAAAATATCTAAAAGACTTGGAAGTTATGAAGTAGAGAATGAACTTTGTTCACAATACACACAAATACTTAACAAAGAATGCACATACAGAACTATATTATAATTCAAAATTTCTTTCAGATACAGAAATAGTAGTAATGGACCCTTCCTTTGCCCATCCTTGTCTCCATCCTCCATCATCCCAAAGACTAAATGGAGAAATGTATTCAACTCCAAGAGATGGTTGAAGAAAGATCAATCCTAGAAGAGAGTACCTCCTATAAATTAACATGAATGACATTTATGAATGATTTATTTTATTACCTGTACCTTTCACATACTTTTAGCACTTAGGACTTTTTAATACTTAGACCATGAGAGCTCTTTTGCATTTCTTGCCTGCACCATGACCTAGTAAACAATCAGAACGCTGCTCTAAGAGACCACGTTTCACAATTTCATTCCCCAAACACAATTATTTCCATGAATTCACAGGAAAAAAAAAAGAGTGTTATTTCACATTCTCTACATTCTCTATACTGTATATTTCTAGACATCTAGAAAAACTAGATGTTACAAGTAAGGACTGAAATTTATCCTCTACATACATTGAATAAATTGCACACATAACCTGAATGTGTCTTTTTTTTTTTTTTTAATTTATTTGACAGACAGAGAAGTAGGCAGAGAGGCAGGCAGAGACAGGCAGAGAGAGAGGAGGAAGCAGGCTCCTGCTGAGCAGAGAGCCCAATGCAGGGCTCTATCCCAGGACCCTGAGACCATGACCTGAGTGGAAGGCAGAGGCTTAACCCACTGAGCCACCCAGACACCCCTGAATGTATCCTTTAAGTAGGAACATTCTGGACCAGTGTGCTTACACTTCTCGCTTGCCAACTCAGTGGATAACTGCAAGCATCACTAATGTTTGGAGGTGATTTTAACAATTTCTCTTCTACATGCCATTTTCAGAAAATGACCTTGCCTATGAATTTTTAAACAAAATATATTATTTTTTTAATTCTAGTTTTGTCATATCCTGGCAAACTCATTGACATCTGGAAAGATTAAATGTTGTTGATTTATTGTTCATTTGTCCTTCATACTGTTGGAGGAGGTCATAGACAGGATACGACCACCAGTTGACTCATGAGCTGGACCCAGGCAATTAGAGGCTCCTCACCTTATCCCCTGTCCTTGGAATGTATGTTCTGCGTGCCCTTCCCACAGTGGGTGCCAGCTTCAAGGTTGTAACCTTGAGAGATTAAAGTGCTGTTGATACCAACTATACTGAATATATGATCAAACCAGTTATGTAAAATTTAAGATCTGACAGGTGGGTGCAGAGATTTATTTGTCTTGCGTTTACCCAAGACAAGCCTCTTTTGTAAGTTATCTTGCTTATTAAAACTGTCATTTCTCAAGCTGGAATGGTCTGCCAGTTTCTTCAGTCTCTCCTTGCCCTCCATGTATGAAAGCCGGTTATAGATTTCATCCAGGGAATTCCCAAGGTTAGGAACAAACACACATTTGCACATTGTATACACAGCCAGTAAAACAAAATGCACAGAACATAGGGGACAATGATTAGTCTTATCTCACTACAAATGTACAGGCAGAAAGAACCCTTTTCACTTCTTTCTCCCTCCTTTCTTAAGCAGTATAAACACAATGCAGTACTTCTCAGTGAGATGGTTTGGTTACTCCACTTAAAAAAACAAAATAAAATAAAACAAAAAAACAGGTGCCTGAATCACTCAATTGGTTAAACATCTGCCTGGGCTCAGGTTATCTTGGGGCCCTGCTGGAATGCCCTGCTGGGTGGGGAGTCTGTTTCTTCCTCTGCCTCTCTCCCCTGCTCATGCTCTTTCTCTCTCTCTCTCAAATAAATAAAGTCTTTTAAAAAATGAGATAAATAAGACCTGTACCCCTGGGACAAATAATACATTATATGTTAATAAAGTTTTTAAAATATGATATAAATAAAAAATACAAAAAAACAATGTGTTATAGGAATTTTAATAAAAAAGATACTGAGAAAACAATTATTATCTCTACTTTTAACATGCCAGGCACTTCAAATCATCTAGAAACTATATCAAAAAGTACTAAGTATTATCAACTATATATCTGTAGTGCAGAATAAAATGTACACACAGAACAATGGTTTTATCACAAAAGTGTCTTTCAAGTGTGACCGGCATAGCACAGAACATTCTTTTCTTCTTGTGGAGACCTTCTATTCCACTCCTTTATCTCACTGAGCAAACATGGGTGTATTATTTCTAGAGGTGACGGTCTAATAATTTCGTTTCCAAAAGTCATTTTTAAAAGACATTTGTTGTGTGTGTGTGTGTGCATTTTAATTTATTTTTTAAAGTTTTTATTTATTTATTTGACAGACAGAGATCACAAGTAGGCAGGGTGGCAGGCAGAGAGAGAGGAAGGGAAGCAGGCTCCCTGCTGAGCAAAGAGCCCAATGCGGGGCTCGATCCCAGGACCCTGAGATCATGACCTGAGCCAAAGGCAGAGGCTTTAACCCACTGAGCCACCCAGGCACCCCTGTAGTAAGTTTTAAAATTGGGGATTGTGAGTCTTCTAACTTTGTTTCGCTTCAAGCTTGTTTTGGCTCTTCTGATTCATTTAATTTCCGTACAGATTTTAAGATTAGCTTGCCAATTACTCCAAAAAAAATTAAGATTTTAGAGAAATGACATTTAATCCAGAGAGCACTTTGGGGAATATTGTCATCAACTTAGCAATATTAAATCTCCCAAAACATGAACACAAGATGTCTGTCATTTTTGTTCAATTAATTTCTAAGCATTTTATTTGTTGTAAATGGAAGTGTTCCTTAATTCCTTTCTGAATTGTCCATTGCCAGTATACAAAAATACAATTTATTTTTGTATATTAATGTATCTTGCAACTTTGCTGAATTCATTTAGTCCTTGTGTGTGTGTGTGTGTGTGTGTGTATTTTTATTATTTTCTACATACAAGATCATGTCATCTGCAAATATAGCAAGTTTTATATTTTTCTTTCCAAGCTGGAGAACTTTTACTTCAATTTCTAGCCTAAGTGATCTGACTATAACCTCAATACTGAGTAAAATTGACAAGAGCAAACATGTTTGTCCAGTTCTTGATCTTGGGGGAAATTCTGAATATTTACAATTAAGTATGATGTTAGCAATAATTTTTGTAGATTTTCTTTATCAGGTTAAGGAAGCATTCTATTTTTAGTTTGTTAAATGTTTGTATCATAAAAATGTCTTGGATATTGTTGATTGCTTTTCTTACATCTACTTAGATGATCATGTTCTTTCTCCCCCGCCCCCCCATGATACATTGATAAATTTTTGTATTTTTGAACCACTGTTGCATTCCTGGGATAAACTTCACTTGGTCAAAGTGTATAATCTTTTTTATACTTTGCTAGATTTGGTTTGCTAGTATTTTGTTAAAAATTTTTGTGTTTATATTCATAAGGGATATTTTTCTTTTTCTTTTTTTTAAAGATTTTATTTATTTATTTATTTATTTGACAGAGAGGTAGAGAGAGAGAACAAGTAGGCAGAGCAGCAGGCAGAGGGTGAGGGAGAATCAGGTTCTCCACTGAGCAGGGATCCCCATGCTGGGCTTGATTCCAGGGCCCTGAGATCATGACCTGAGCTGAAGGCAGCCACTTTAACTGACTGAGCCACCCAGGTGCCTTAAGGGATATTTTTCTTTTTTTTTTTTTTAAAGAAACTTTTTTTTTTTTTTAGGGAGATATATTATTTATTTATTTGACAGAGATCAGAAGTAGCCAGAGAAGCAGGCAGAGAGAGAGGTGGAAGCAGGCTCCCTGATGAGCAGAGAGCCTGATGCGGGACTCGATCCCAGTACCCTGGGATCATGACCTGAGGCAAAGGCAGAGGCTTTAACCCACTGAGCCCCCCAGGTGCTCCACAAGGGATATTTTTCTATAGTATTCTTTTCTTGTGATGTCTTAAGATGGCTTTGGAATCAGGGTAATTACAGGCAGAATGAGTTGAAAAACAACTCCCTTTTTCTTTCTTTTTTTTTTTTTTTTTTTTGGGGGGGGGAAGGGTAAGTATTTGTGAAGGATTGGTGTTAGTTCTGTAAATATTTGGTAGAACTTACAATTGAAACCATCTGGGTTTTAGTTTTCCTCTAAGGGAGATTTTTTTCTTTAATTACTAATTTAATCTTTTTATTTCTTAATGGTCTGTTCAGATTTTCTGTTTGTTCTTAAGTCAGCTTTCGTAGTTTGTATATTTTCAGGAATTTGTCCATTCGTCTAATTTATTCTCTTTTTGTCATATAGTTGTTCATAAAATTCTGTTATAATCCTTTTTATATCTGTAAGGTCAGTAGTAATATTCCCTTTTTCATTCTTTATTTAATAAATTGAGTTGTCTCTCTATTTCTTGGTCAGTTTAGTTAAATGTTTGCCAGATTTGTTGATCTTTATGAAGGATGAGGCTTGGGTTTTGTTTTATATTCTCTATTGACTTCCTATTCTTGATTTCATTTATTTTCCTTTTTTTTTTTTTTTTCCTTCCTTCTGCTTGCTTTGGGTCTTACTTTCTTCCTTCCTTCCTTTTTCTTGCTTCCTTTCTTTTTTTCTTCCTTTTTTCCTTTCCTTTCTTTTCCTTTTCCTTTCTTTCTTCCTTCCTTCCTCTCTCTCTTTCCTTTTTTTCTC
This sequence comes from Enhydra lutris kenyoni, assembly GCF_002288905.1. Lineage (NCBI taxonomy): Eukaryota > Metazoa > Chordata > Mammalia > Carnivora > Mustelidae > Enhydra > Enhydra lutris. The sequence goes on from NW_019154086.1 coordinate 94,877,930, forward strand.
TCCTTTTCTTCCTTTCTTCTTTCTTTCTCTTTCTCCATCTTTCCTTCCTTCCCTCCTTCTTTCTCTCTCTCTCTCCTTCTTTATTTCTCCCCAGCTTTTTAAGGTAGAAATTTAGGTAATAGTGTATTCTTCTTTCTCTCATACAGGCATGGTTACTAATTTCCTTCCAAACACTGATTCATTAGGGTTATGTAAATTTTGATATATTGTGTTTTTGTTTTCTATTTCACTATTTTTCAAATTCATTTTGACTTCTTTGATCTATTGATTATTTTGGAGTATTTTGTCTATCTTTACATATCTATGAATTTCACAACTTTTTGTGGTGTACTCTCACCATAGAGAATGCAATATCATTATTAATTGCATATTCTGTGGTGAGAGTACACTGTGTATATGATTTCCGGGTCTGTTAAATTTACTGTGATTTGTTTTATGGCCTTGCTTATGGTTTATTCTATAGAATATTTCATGTGCACTAAGGAGATCTTATGTTATGTTGATACACTTGATGGTGATCCACATGTGTCTCAGTCTCTGCTCATTTTTCTTCCTTCTTTCTTCTTTTTTTCTGTTCCTTAGTCTGGACGTTCTTAATTGACCTATTTTCAAGTTGATTGATTCACTTTCTGCCTGCTCAAATCTGCTGTTGATTTTTGTTTTTGTTGTTTTTTTTGTTTCTTATAATCTCTTTATCAATATTCTCTATTTAATAAGACATCATTTTCATATTTTGCTAGTTCTCTACACGTGATGTCCTTCAGTTTTTTTAACACATTTTATTTATTTTTTTAATATTTTATTTATTTATTTGACAGACAGAGATCACAAGTAGGCAGAGAGAGAGGAAGGAAGCAGGTTCCCTGCTGAGCAGAGAGACCAATTCGGGGCTTGATCCCAGGACCCTGGATCATGACCTGGGCCGAAGGCAGAGGCTTTAACCCACTGAGCTACCCAGGTACCCAACTTTAAAACACATTTTAAATAGCTGACCTAAACTCTTTGTTTAGGTCCTCCAATGTTAACTTCCTCAGGAAGTTTCTGTTTGTTTGTTTTTTTTCTTTGTTTGTTTGTTTTTCCTGTGTATGAACATACTTTCTTATTTCTTTGCATGTCTGCTATTTTTTTGTTGTGACTTAAGACCAGGCATTTTATTTTATTTATCTATTTTTTTTAAACTAGACATTATAGATAACTGAATTTGGCAACTGTGGAAATCTAATACTTTTCTCTCCTAAACATTTATTGTTATTGTGACCTGTTGCTATTGCTTTGCTTAGTGACTTTTCTGGACTTATTCTATAAAGTCTGTATTTTTTGATGTGTGTAGCCACCAAGTTTCTGCTCAGTAGTAGCCAACTAGTGATTGGACAGAGATTTCTTTAAATACATGGAACCCTGTGTTTTCTGATGGGCTCATTGTACAAGTTGGGGTATAACTTCAACACTAAGTCTAACAGTTTACATTTTTGTCTTTTCCTTTACTTCCTGCTTTTTACTGAGTCTCAAGATTAGCCAATGGCAGGAGGACCTTTTAGATCTTTTGAGAACATGCATATCTTCCTGGGTATGTGCACAGCCTCATGCGTGTACATAGCCTTCCAGATTTCCAAAACACATTGGAGTTTTCCAAAACTCTATGGACATTTTAATCCCTAACTTTCTTTTTTAAAACATTCTTTTTTTTTTTTAAGATTTTGTTTATTTAACAGAGAGAAACACAGTGAGAAAGGGAACATAACCAGAGGGAATGGGAGAGGGAGAAGCAGGCTTCCCACTGAACAGGGAGCCAGATGCAAGGCTGGATCCCAGGATGCTGACCTGAGCTGAAGGCAGACACTCAAAGACTGAGCCACCCAGGCGACTCCCACCACCCCTAGCTTTATTTTTTAAGCTTTTTGTTTGGTCTATATTTTGCCCCAATTATTATACACCACTATAGACAGACAAGATATTAAATGTTTTGCTCTTTATGTTTACAGCATTAGAAAAAAATTATCCTGGGACAGGCCATTTATACTGGGCAAGCTTTGAATCGAGTCAAATAAAGATAGTTTAATGAATGAGATCTTTCAAAGAGCCAACAGACAAATCAAATAATGATAATAATTAGGAATCCTGCTTTGAAGAAGTTATAACCCATTTTGTTCCCTCTAGTTACTGCTAGACTACTAGTTTTCCTGTGGCTGTGGGTTATTGGCTATCACCTAGCTGGAGAGGATAGAATGGTAATTGGACAAGTTAAAAACACCACAATGCTTTCCATTCTTACCAAGATTCAGCTATTCATTCGAATAAACACTTTCTGAATTGCTGCAATCCTTTGTTTAATTTTCAAAGCTCCAGAAAGGTTGATTCTGAGAATATTTTCCATCATTCTACTTGTTTTTATGGAAGAGATGGTTTTTACAGATCCTTCTTACCATTTTACTGATATCACCCTCTATCTTATTTTAAATCACTTTAACTGTGAGTTTCTAACACGCCATGCTTAAGCTAATATTAAACAATACTTAAACATGATAAGAATGGGTAATCATATACTTGACAGTGAAAATTTTTAAAAAATGAATAATTCATGTAAGACCCCAGAATATATTGAGCGTTCTTTTGGAATTTCATGGAAAATATATATATATATATAAAATTCTTAGAAATTAAAGACTTAATACATATTAACTGATAACTATTGGTTGCAATTGAAACACCAAATTGTTGTCCTGAATAGGGTCTGATGTACTGTCTTACAGATTCTTCCCTTGTAATAGTTCCAATATCTGGAACTGGCAGAATGGCCATTCCAGATTAAATTCAATGGTTGATATAAAGTTTGGTGTTCTTATATGTTTGATTTTTTTTTCTTTTGTGAATTTAACAACAGTAACAACAAAGAGTAGTTTTCCTCTTGTACTCTCAAAGCTTATTTTTAAAATGCTAGGTCTGGAAATTTATTTAACATTTTCAAACCACTTATTGTAATATATTTATACTACATTAAACAAATCAAATGCTACTCTCTTCATAATAACATCCTGTTGGGAATATATACATTTTCCAGACTATAATTCAGAAGGAACTATACAGTAGTAGATATAGCTGCTTTTGTTAAAATATCATATTTCAAGAATGTCTTATATCCTGATATACCATTTGAACAGAAATGTCAATTTGCCCCATTCCTGATGGTGTTAATTATGATCATTTGGTTAAGGTGGTGCCTATGAAGTTTCTCCACTGTGAAGTTAACATTTCTACCCTTGTAATTAATAAGTACTCAACTGGAGATAATCTGAGACATCTAAGCATCCTAATTTTACTTACACTTGTGCTATTTTTGTTATTCATTGGTGATTTTTCCTTAAAGCAATTGTTTTTGTGGTCACTGCCAAGTGATATGACATTATCTTTTAAAAGGAAAAAAAATATGAAATATCTTTTATTCATAGTATAACTGAACAAATATGCAGTACAAAGAAAAGGCAGGATAGATTGATTTATTTACCAAAATCTATTGTCATTTACACATTCTGATTGATTTTATAATTCAGAATCCTGAATTAGTTTATATCTTCATAATAGTTTTAGGCAAATTTTCTTTAAAAAAATAAATGAATTTAAGAAGAATAAGTAAAACCATTTCATAATTTCTGACCTAGATGTTTATTTTTTAATTTAAAACTTCAATGATTGTTTTTGTTAATGCAATGTTATAATAGAATATATATGGTTTGGCAAAACACTTGTCATTGCCATAACTAATTTTTACTTAGAACAAGCAAAACATCCATCACATTTTAGATGGAATGCATAGCATATCAAAACAGAAGGAAGGAGTGATTGACAAAATGTTTATGTGACAGATACAATCACCATATAAATATACATCTGATGAACTTGAAAATTAACTTTCTATGTGGAACAGAACTGCTTGCTCTTAGAATTCAAATTCCATTGCTTGTTTCAGCTAAAAGGAGAGTAAACTCATAAAACTAATATAAACAAAATGATTTATGTCACTAAGCCATTTCAAGCTTCATCAGTGGATGGTTAGGAGACTTGGAGGCCACTCCTTCTAAAGTCCAAAGATATGTAATGAATGAAAAACCCTTTTGTTTTTCTTTTAAAGGAGAGAGATCACCATTTTGCTGGATAATGAATGTATTGATAATGTTTTAATGACATTTATTTTGATCTTTCTAGATTTCAGAACCAGTGAGTAGTTGAGCTACATTTCCAGTATCTTAATACCTCAGCCTGCAGTTTGGATTCCCTACCCTTCCTTCCTGCTCTCCCAGTATGCTTTCCCAGAGACTGATATCATTTTCTACTAACTTTTCCTCAAATGTTTTCTTTAGGGCCTTCCGTTGAATTTCTCATGATTCCAAGAATGTTTATAATCCAGCTTTCTTCCATACTGGTTCAGTTTCTTTACTTTTAACCCAATAATGTCCTCTTGCTGACTCACAGCAAAGAGAAAACAAAGCCAGAAACCAAAATACAAAGAAAAGCAGTAAGAACATGCAGTAGAGGGAAAGTACAAGAGATGCCACCAAATCTGACAAATGAACTGCAGGCAGCGCCCCAAGAGTCTCACAGTATTGAACTGTCATAAAAGGTTTGCTATAAACCTTCAGAGTCAAAAAGGTCAAAGACAGGTCTTAACATGCTACTGGCCTCAAAGTGAGTTTCAGGGTTTTTTTTTTTCATTTCGTTTTGTTTTGTTTTGTCTTTGTTTTGTTTTTGAGCCTGACCAGGAATAATGGGAATATTTTTTTTTTACAACAGTGACATATAAATGTTTTAAGAGGAGTAACTTTTATTTTACAAAATCCTTCCATTTATTTCAAAATAGGTGGGTCATTGAATTGAAGATAGATGAACTGTGACATAGTTGGAGAGAGGACAGGAATAAAATGGTCTTGGGGTCAGACAGATTTGAAATCAAAGCTTAGTTTACCAGTTTACTACTCTTGGGTCTTATCTTAAATTCATGCCCATCCAGCCTTAATTTTCACTTACCTTATTGGCATTTTTTTTTTTTATATTGATCTCGTATCCTTCAATTTTGCTGAACTTGTTTGTTAGCTCTACTACTCTTTTGTGTAGATGATTTAGGATTTATTTTTTAATACAAAATTATGTCATTTGTCCATAGAGATAGTTTCATTTCCAATTGTGTGTTTCAACCCAGCATTCTGTGTATGGTGAGTAATTGTAACAGATATTGATCCAAGTTGATTTTTTTTTTTTCCATTTACTAATAGACTACTTCAGGCATCGATAGGGATGAGCCTCCATGATGAGGACTGTGGAAGAGGAGGTGGTGGGATTTGGGCCTTGCAACGTGGGGAGGATTTCAGCAGGTGGGAAGAGGGCTTCCATGCAGGGGAGGCCGAGGTTGCGAACGTCCCTGAGCTCCGCATCTGCCCCGAGCTGGGCTCCCACCCTGTGAGAGCAACAGCAGTGGAGGAAGTGGCGCGAGCGGGTCTGGGTTAGGTTTGGAGATTGGTCCGTGGGCAAGTGAAGGTTACCGGGTTGACAAGATGTTCGTTGGGCCAGGAGCGGTGAATGGATTGACCGGGAGGCCCTGTTTTCCTGGGTTTTCAGTGGTGGGTGGGAGGACCGTCTGCCCAAGACCCGGATTTGATGTCTGGCTCACACGGGATCGAATGCACTGGAACGGGCACGTGGGCAAGTGTGGCCTCACAGGACCGTGGTTCAGAGCTCTCTGATGGATTAAAAATACTTAGGTCCAGCTTTAAGCTCTTTCAAAAAAAAAAAAAAAAAAAGACTCAAATTAAAAGAACACAATAAGAAATAAACATTCTCCATTTAAATTAACAAAGTCTCTTTCTCAAGCTACGTAGAGATGGACTCTCATCTCCAAATGTGGGTTTAAGCATAAACTTTAAAAAACATTCCCCTGAAAAGATCTATCTTTTCATCTGTACAAATAGGAAACTGAAACATGAAGTTTATCTCAAAAGAACAAAATAATAAAAGAAAGAAGAAAAGAAAGAGAAGAAAGAAAGTCCAAACAGAATTTATTTACTGCTTTTATATTAGAATCAGGGACTGTTAGTTACATTTCACGACCAAAAAATGAACTGGAAACTCAATTCAAGTGTAAATAAGAAAATCAACAATATTTTAATATATTTGCTATGAGGGAGAAGGAAACCAATCTTGGCCTGTTAAAAATTTACTATGTCTCTTCAATGTCAAAATACAAAAGAAACAACAATAAAAAAATCATTTACAAGGTATGACAGCATTCTGTGTTAATTTATAAAACTCTTAAATGTTTATGTCCTAGAGGTCATAGGTAATTCAGTACAGAACATCTCATAAGTGTTTTGAAGTACTTATACTCACCATTTTGTAGGATCCTTTCATTTATTTCAAATAATTTAATTTCACATTGCTTAACTCTTTTGCTAAATTTGGTGATGCACTACCACGCTTTCCCCTAGTAGGCAGAAAAAAAAAAAAATCATCCCTGGAGAAATTACATTTTGAGATGTTAGTGTTCAGGATGGTAGTTTCCAAGAAAAAAAAAATGTTTTTTGGAATGGATAAGAAAGGATCAACAATCTTTAATTTTGTCAAGAGTTTTAATCTTGTAATGAAACTGGAAATTTTCATTTTTGTTAATAGAAAGAAAACCAACATGAAATGTAAAGAGCAAAACATTTTACTGCCAAGTAACACAGGCACATGGAGTCATCATGGACCCAGCATATAAATTTGATTTAATTATATTGAAAAGAAAGAAGACAAAAATCGACTGAAGCAGCACAGTCAGCCAAATGCAAAAAAGGCCCATAACTCGAAGTGTGTTACTGGTAGAGTGGTAATATGCCTTGGGTGTGTAGCTGAGATTTCCATCTTTGCACCATTCTTGTGTCCTAACTGACACTAGGCGTCATCATTCTTATTTAAAAGCATCTTTCCTTGCTAGGTATCTTGTCTCATTTTGGATATGGCTTCTTTGGAGCAGTACCTCAATTGTGTTCATAGAGAAAACCAGCAAAAGCATCCAATAAGTGGTATGTTCATTACTTTGGTTCATTCCTTAGTAGTCCAAGAAATCCATTTTTCAAGAGAAATGGATAGTGTCCTCCATCTCCAAATGTGACACTACTTACCCAAATGCAGATAGGATCAACTTTCACTTGTTTCCTTTAGGGTACAGGTTGTTCTCTGAATTGTTCTAAAGAAATTTATTACACTGAGAGCCAATCAATTATGCTTCACACATCGAGGCAGCATGGCACGGAGAAGTAATTCTGGATTGGAGTCAAGAGATCTGGGACTTTCTGCCAGTTGTGCTACCATGGCAAATAATATATTTCTGCTTATAAAGGTTTCTGAGTGACCTTTCTGTACTTAAAGATTTCTCATTTGTAAAATAAAAGGATTGTTGGGAAAGTTCTTCACAGCTCTACAATTCTATGATCTTAGCTTGGTTTATTAGGCTTATAAATAAGAAAAATCAACATAAACCCATTAGGAATGACATTTCTCATATCATTCATTAGCAATCCACAAATTACCTGAAACAATGGTCAATATGACCAAATTCAGAGCCTGTATTTTGAATTACGGTTTGTTTTTCTTTCTTTTTTACTGCTCTCTTTGGATTTCTTTTTTGACAGTCAGGAATACAAGTAAGTGTGCAGGCCAAAAATATATGGCCAGGACTGACATCTAGGTGTTGAGGGCCCTTTGCAATATACTTCAAAAATATTTTACTTGGAATTGTTAAGTTTCCTTAATACTAGAAGGAACCAAAATTAAAGAAACCATGAAAACCCATCAATCATATTTCATCCCTTCCCAGTTCATCCATGTTGATTGGTTTTCCTGATCTGGTAATGTCCTATGAGAATATTAGATGGTTTTCCTTTAACTGGGAAATTAATGCTCAATAGCCAATCAAAACAGATGTTCATCGGTTCAGTTTTTTCTCATATTAAGGATGATTTTTAGCATGGCCCTAGTTGTCCAGTGGTGGTTTCATTATTTTGGGGGCTGGTGAAGAGTGTTGGTTATATAAAGCCTGCTTGTTGTTCCTGAAATTTCTTTCTTGGTTCCAACTTGTAGTAAACATACTTTTGCTTCATTTTAAAGGAGCTTTTTGCAGAAGGTCAATTAGTAGGTAGTCACTTATCTGTGTAAAGTCTGAATTACTCTATTTTTGACAAATTGAGCAAACTAGCATTGCATTTGAATGCTAAATAAGAGGCAAATAAGACAGATGTGGAAATAGAAGAAAACATAAATACATTCCCAGTGAAAGAAAATAGTTCGATGCATCTCTCTATTAAAAGGGTTAAAAGGAAAAACATTTCCACCAGCTATACTAAAGTTAAAAAAGCATGGAGTTTATGATGATTTTCCCTTTAAAGTTAAAGTAAGAACACAAATAATTTATGACTACTATAGGGCTATTATTTTCATTTTAGTGGAATCATAGTGCCCCCTACTGACACTAAAAAAAAAAAATTTGTATTGACAGTAATTATGGAAATGCTCCAAAAATATTATTTTCCTCATCGGAGCTTTGTAGAGGTGTTGAATGAAAATGACTTTGAGTTCTATTTCCAGACAGATTTCTGGAATCCAATTGAAGTTGCCAGTTAAATACAAAGCACTATTTTCAGAATCAACTCATCTCCATGTTTTTTTGTGGAATTGTTTCTGAACCATAAGGTGAACCACTGATGTATTTTCTTTTTCTCTCCTTTGGTAAATTTAAAAATGTATTTAAAAGTTATTATAGGAGGAGGGGCAAGATGGCAGAGACGTAGGAGAACCGGTTTCAACCAGTCCCCTAAAGTGAGCTAAGTATCTACCAGAACACTCTGAACACCCATGAAATCAGCCTGAAATGTAGGATTATACACTTCTGGATCTCTAGTGGGGGCATAAGACACAAGTGCAGAGGTAAAGTGGCATGGGAATGATTGGACTGATACCAGAGGATAAACAGAAGGGGGAGAGAGCCCCCAGAAGTGACCATTGGAAAATATTATCTCATTATGAAAGTGACCTGTGACTAGGGACCAGCATTAACTTGGAGTCTGGTTAAAAGCACCCAAAAAGAGTAAATGATCTTAAGGGGAAACTTGTAGAATCAGATAGTCATGGGCATGGGCCTAAGCCCATGGTCCCAGGACAGTTACCACTGGCAAAAACCTGTGCCAGAGAGAGTCCCCCAGGGCCCCCAGTCCATGGTCCCTGAGCCTCTGGCTTTCCACTGCTTTCCACCACCGCTCAGGCTGGGCTCACTCCTGCTACACCTGAGAGAACCTGGTGTGAACTCCAGTTGGGATCCCTGGGCCTGCAGCCTTCTATGACCTGTGTGACTGTGGGGTTTGAGCACCCAGGTCACCCCTGAAAGAACCCGTCACAAACTCTGGTCTGGGTCCCTTGGCTGCAGGTTTCTGTGACCTGTGAGGCCCTGGACTCCAGAGAGTCATCCCAGCAAAGACAGCCACCAGAAGCGGGCTCCCCTGACCAATATAGCTCATGGTTTTAGTGGCACAGGGGTGCAGAGGCAAGCAGGGGACTTGGGTGACCACTGGGACAGTAGCTGGGGTGCATAATGCCTAAGGAAGGTTGTGCGGTTCAACGGAGTTTGCAGAGGGGGAATCCGTGTGTTCTGGACCACCCAGAGGGAACAGTCTGAGGCTTCTTTCTGAGGCAGAGGTCTGGGTGCAGACAGATTCTTTGCTCTGACCTACCAAAAAGCCACAAAAAGCCACCAAAGGACAAAAACCTCCAGAAAACAAAAGCCTGAAAAACTGGTCTCCACAGAGCCCAGCCCCTTGATACAGGGCAAGACAACTCAACCCAAGCAAGATTGACTGGAAAACAATGGGGCAGGCCCCTCACCCAGAAGACAAGCCAAAAGAACAAGAGGACAACTCCCATAGGGACCCACAGAACTGTAAAACCCCAACATCAAGGGACAATAATATGTTAGGATCCCTGTATCATCCCAAAACCTGTATATTTCATAGATACAACCTTTCCTTCTTTCTTTCTTTCTTTCTTGCTTTCTTTTTTCCTTCTTTCTTTTTCTCTTTAATTTCTTCTCATGATTCTTGTTCTTTTAATTTTTTTGAACCTACTTACCAATACAACTAGAGGTTTAATCCAGCATATTCGATAATAACTTTTTAACTTAAACTTTTTTCATACATATACCTGTGTTTCTTTTTCTTTTCCTTCTTTTTTTTTTAAATATACAAATAGATATAAGCTTCAAGGTAATCCTTTTTCCCTATTCAATACTACCCCTATATATAAACCAGTTTTAATTTCCCTATATCTCTAGAAAGTTGAGTCCTTTAACAAAGGTAACAAGATATACCCAGGAAGAACCAAAATAACCTTCCTTGCCCATATCAAGGATTTATAACCCCTCTCCCATCTTATTCTTCTGTCAGTGTTTCTGTGTATTTGCTTTTGTTCTGGTACTACATAAATCTTATTCTTGGGGTTCATTTTGACTCTGCTGTTTCTTTTCTTTCTTTTTTTTTTTTTTCTTATCATTTACTTTTGTTGGTATTTTTGTTTGTTCATTTTTTTATATATCTTATAAATCTTACTTTTGGGGCTCATTTTGTCTGGGTATTCTCTTTCTTTCTCTCTCTTTCTGTTTTTTTTCTCTTTCTCTCTTTTTTTCTTTTTTTCTTTCTTTTTGGTGGTGACTTCTGATTGGTCCAAAAATTTCCAGGGTGCACCTTGCCTGGATAGTGGTTGATATATTCAGCTATACATTCCCTCAACCACCTCTCACCAAAATGTCTAGGAGGAGGAACTCCCAACAGGTGAAATATTCAGACTGTGCCCTCTGCCACAGAACTATTGGGTAAGGACATAAACAGTATGTTGGAAAGGGAATTCAGGGTAATAATTATCCAGACAATGGCTAGGTTGGAGAAGTCCATTAATGACAACATGGAATCTCTAAGGGAGGCAGTGGGAGCTGATCTGGCAGAAGTTAAAAATACTATCAGTGAGATCCAATCTAATCTAAATACTCTAACAGCTAGGGTAACTGAGGCAGAAGGTAGAATTAGTGATCTAGAAGACAAACTGAGAGAAAAGGAGAATCAGGATGAGACCTGAAACAAACAGCTTAGAAGCCATGAAAACAGAATTAAGGAAATAAATAATGCTACTAAATGTTTCAATGTCAGAATTATTAGGATTCCTGAGGGTGTGGAGAAAGAGAGAAGATTAGAAGATACAGTTGAACAATTTCTGAATGAAAATTACCCTAATCTAGGGAATAGAATAAGTATTAGTGTCCTATGAGCAGAAAGGACACCCCCAAGATCAACAAGTCTAGAAAGACATCCAGACACTTAATTGTGAAATTCACAAATCATAATTTCAGACAGGAGATCTAAAGGACAACTAGGGGGAAGAGATTCCTTATGTACAGTGCAAGGAATATTAGAATAACATCAGGCCTGTCCACAGAAACCTGACAAGCCAGAAAGGGCTGGCAAGATTCAGGGCACTAAATGTGAAGAGAATGCAGCCAAGAATACTTTATCTAGGAAGTCTCACACTTAAAATGGATGAAGAGATAAAGAGCTTCCAAGACCAGAAGGTTTAAAAGGGCATGTGACCACCAAGCTGGCACTACAAGAAAAATTAAGTGGGGGTGCTATAAAAGAAGAAAGAACCCAAGAGTGACATAGAACAGACATTTACGAAGACAATATACAGAAACAAGGACTTTACAGGCAATATGATGTCAATAAAAACTTATCTTTCAATAATCACTCTTAATGTGAGTGGCCTAAATGCTCCCATAAAATGGCACAAGGTTGCAGACTGCATAAAACAATAGGACCCGTCCATATGCTGTCTACAAGAGACACATTTGGAACCTAGAGATACATCCAGACTGAAAGTGAAGAGATGGAGAGCCATCTTTCATGTCAATGGGCCTCAAAAGAAAGCTGGGGGAGTGATTCTTGTATCAGATAAGTTAGATTTTAGGCTAATGACTAGTCAGATATAAAGAAGGACACTACATCATTCTTAAAGGGTCAGTTTTTATAATTTACAATTGTAAATATTCACGCCCTCAATATGGGAACAGCCAAATACATTAGCCAACTGTTAATCAAAATAAAGAGTCATGGGGTGCCTGGGTGGCTCACTGGGTTAAGCCTCTGCCTTCAGTTCAGGTCATGATCTCAGGAACCTGGGATTGAGACCCCCATTGGCCTCTCTGCTCAGCGGGGAGCCTGCTTCACCTTTTCTCTCTGCCTGTCTCTCTTCCTTCTTGTGATCTCTATCTCTCTCTCTCTCTGTCAAATAAATAAATAAAATCTTTTAAATAAAGCAAAATAAAGAGTCATATTGATATAAGTACATTAATTGTAGGGTATATTTTCTTCATATATATACATATATATATATATAATTATTTTTATTAACATATAATTTATTGCTTGCCCCAAGGGTACAGGTCTGTGAATCATCAGGCTTACATATTTCACAGCATTCACTATAGCACATACCCTCCCCAATATCCATAACCCAACCACCCTCTCCCTACCCCTCCACCCCCCAAACAACCCTTAATTTATCTTGTGAGATTAAGAGTCTCTTATGGTTTGTCTCTCTCCCAATCCCATATTGTTTCATTTCTTTCCTTCCCTACCCCCAAACACCCCACTCTCCCTCTCAAATTCCTCATATCAAAGAGATCATATAATTGTCTTTCTCTGATTGACTTATTTTACTCAGTATAATACCCTATAGTTCTAACCAAGCCATTGCAAATGGCAAGATTTCATTTATTTTGATGGATACATAGCATTCCATTGTATATGTATATACCACATCTTCTTTATCCATTCATCTGTTGATGGGCATCTAGGTTCTTCCCATAGTTTGGTTATTGTGGACATTGCTGCTGTAAACATTTGGTACATGTGCCCCTTCAGATCACTGCATTTGTATCTTTAGGGTATATACCCAGCAATGTGATTACTGGGTCATAGGGTACTTTTCGAGGAACCCCCATGCTGTTTTCCAGAGTGGCTACACCAGCTTGAATTCCCACCAACAGTGTAGGAGAGTTCCTCTTTCTTCACATCCTCACCAACATCTGTTATTTCCTGACTTGTTAATTTTAGCCATTCTGACTGGTGTGAGCTGGTATTTCATTGTGGTTTTCATTTGTATTTCCCTGATACCAAGTGATGTGGAGCATTTTTTCATGTGTCTTTTGGCTATCTGGATGTCTTCTTTGCAGAAATGTTTGTTCATGTCTTCTGTCCCTTTCTTTTTTTTTTTTTTAAGATTTTATTCATTTATTTGACAGAGAGAGATCACAAGTAGACAGGCAGGCAGAGAGAGAGAGAGAGAGGAAATCAGGCACCCCGCTGAGCAGAGAGCCTGATGGGGGACTTGATCCCAGGACCCTGGGATCATGACCTGAGCTGAAGGCAGTGGCTTAACCCACTGAGCCACCCAGGTGCCCTTCTGTCCCTTTCTTGATTGGATTATTTGTTCTTTGGGTTTGAGTTCGATAAGTTCCTTATAGATCTTGGATACTAGCCCTTTATCTGATATATCATTTGTGAATATCTTCTCACAATCTGTCTGCTGTCTTTTGGTTTTGTTGACTAACTCCCTTGCTGTGCAAAAGCTTTTGATGTTAATGAAATTCCAATAGTTCATTTTTGCCCTTGCTTCCCTTGTCTTTGGTGATGTTTCTAGGAAGAAGTTGTTGTGACTGAGGTCAAAGAGGTTACTGCTTGTGTTCTCCTCAAGGATTTTGATAGGTTTCTGTTTCACATTGAGGTCCTTCATCTGTTTTGAGTCTATTTTTGTGTGTGGTGTAAGGAAATGGTCCAGTTTCATTCTTCTGCATGTGGCTGTCCAATTTTCACAACACCATTTTTTGAAGAGATCATCTTTTTTCCATTGGACATTCTTTCTTGCTTTGTCAAAGATTAGATGACCATAGAGTTAAGGGTCTATTTCTCTATTCTGTTCTATTGATCTATGTGTCTGTTTTTGTGCCAGTACCATACTGTCTTGATGATTACAGCTTTGTAATAGAACTTGAAGTATGGAATTGTGATGCCACCAACTTTGGCTTTTTTAAAAATTTTCCCAACATTCCTCTGGCTATTTGAGGTCTTTTCTTGTTCCATATAAATTTTAGATTATTTTTTCCATTTCTTGGAACAAATTGATGGTATTTTTATAAGGATTGCCTTAAATGTGTACATTACTTTAGGTAGCATAGACATTTTCACATTATTTGTTCTTCCAATCCGTAAGCTAGGAATGTTTTTCCATTTCTTTGTGTCTTCCTCAATTTCTTTCATGAGTACTTTATAGTTTTCTGAGTAAAGATTCTTTGCCTCTTTGGTTAGGAATTATTGGTTAGGAATTATTCCTAGGAATCTTATGGTTTTGGATGCAATTGTAAATGGGACTGACCCCTTAATTTCTCTTTCTTCTGTCTTGTTGTTGGTGTATAGAAATGCAACTGATTTCTGGGCATTAATTTTATATCCTGACACTTTACTAGATTCCTGTATGAGTTATTGGAGTTTGGGAGTGGATTCTTTTGGGTTTTCCACATAAAGTATCATATCATTTGCAAACAGTGAGAGTTTGACTTCTTCTTTGCTGATTTGAATGCCTTTTATTCTTTTTGATGTCTGATTGCCAAGGCTAGGATTTCTAGTACTATATTGAATAGCAGTAGTGATAATGGACATCCTTGCTGTGTTCCTGACCTTAGGGGGAAAAGCTCTAAGTTTTCCCCCATTGAGAATGATATTTGTGGTGGGGTTTTCATTCTATCCCTACACTTTTTGAGTTTTGATCATGAAAGAATGCTATACTTTGTCAAATCCTTTTCCAGCATCTATTGAGAGTATCATATGGTTCTTGTTCTTTCTTTGATTAATGTATTTTATCACATTGTTTCATGGATGTTGAACCAAACTTGCAGCCCAGGAATAAGACCCACTTGGTCGTGGTGAGTAATCCTTTTAATGTACTGTTGGCCAGTATTTTGGTGAGAATTTTTGCATCCATGTTCATCAAGGATATTGGTCTGTAATTCTCCTTTATGATGGGGTCTTTGTCTGTTTTGGGAATCAAGGTAATGCTGGTCTCATAAAATGAGTTTGGAAGTTTACCTTCCATTTCTATTTTTTGGAACAGTTTCAGGAGAATAGGTATTAATTCTTCTTTAAATGTTTGGTAGAATTCCCCTGGGAAGCCGTCTGACCCTGGGCTCTTGTTTGCTGGGATATTTTTGATGACTGCTTCAATCTCCTTACTGGTTATGGGTCTGCTCAGGTTTTCTGTTTCTCCCTGGTTCAGTTTTGGTAGTTTGTATGTCTCTAGGAATGCACCTATTTCTTCCAGATTGTCAGATTTGCTGTCATATAATTGCTCATAGTATGTTCTTATTTTTTTTTAAAGATTTTTTATTTATTTATTTGTCAGAGAGAGAGAGAGGGAGAGAGAGCAAGCACAGGCAGACAGAATGGCAGGCAGAGGCAGAGGGAGAAGCAGGCTCCCTGATGAGCAAGGAGCCCGATGTGGGACTTGATCCCAGGACGCTGGGATCATGACCTGAGCCGAAGGCAGCTGCTTAACCAACTGAGCCACCCAGGCATCCCATAGTATGTTCTTATAATTGTTTCTATTTCTTTGGTGTTGGTTGTGATCTTGCCTCTTTAACTCATGATTTTACTTATTTGGGTCTTTTCTCTTTTCTTTTTGATAAGTCTGGTCAGGGGTTTATCAATACTACTAATTCTTTCAAAGAATCAGCTCCTAGTTTTGTTGATTTGTCTACTATTCTTTTGGTTTCTATTTCACTGATTCCTGCTTTGATCTTCATTATTTCTCTTTCCCTGCTGGGTTAGGATTCATTTTCTGTTCTTTCTCCAGCTCCTTTAGATGTAGGATTAGATTGTGTACTTGAGACCTTTCTTGTTTCTTGAGAAAGGCTTGTATTGCTATATACTTTCCTCTTTGGACCATCTTTGCTGTATCCCAAAGACTTTGAATAGTTGTGTTTTCATTTTCATTTTTTCCATGATTTTTTTTTCAATTCTTCTTTAATTTCCTGGTTGACCCATTCATTCTTTAGTAGGGTGCTCTTTAGTCTCCATGTATTTGAGCTATTTCCAACTTTCCTCTTGTGATTGAGTTCTAGTTTCAGAGCACTGTGGTCTGAAAATATGCAGGGAATGATCCCACACTTTGGTACCCATTGAGACCTGATTTGTGACTGAAGATATGATCTATTCAGGAGAATACTCTATGTGCACTAGAGAAGAATGTGTACTCTGTTGCTTTGGGATGGAATGTTCTGAATATATCTGTGATGTCTATCTGGTCCAGTGTGTCATTTAAGATCTTTACTTCCTTGTTAATTTTTTGCTTGGGTGATCTGTCCATTTCAGTGAGGGTGATGTTAAAGTCCTCTACTATTATTGTATGATTGTCGATGTGTTTCTTTGATTTATAAGATTGGCTACTCCCATGTTAGGGGCACAGATACTTGAAATTGTTAGATAATTTGTTGGACAACCCTTTGAGTATGATATAGTGTCCTTCCTCATCTCTTATTATAGTTTTTGGCTTAAAATCTAATTGATCTGATATGAGGATTGCCACCCTGGCTTTCTTTTGATGTCCATTAGCATGGTAAATTGTTTTTCACCCCCTCACTTTAAATCCAGAGGTGTCTTCAGGTCTAAAATGGGTTTCTTGTAGACAGTGTATCAATGGGTCTTGTTTATTTATCCATTGTGATTCCCTATGTCTTTTGATTGGGGCATTTAGCCCATTTATATTCAGGATAACTATTGAAAGATACGAATTTAGTACCATTGTATTACCTGTAAGGTGACTGCTATTGTATATTGTCTCTGTTCCTTTCTTGTCTACTACTTTTAGGCTTCCTCTTTGCTTAGAGGACCCCTTTCAATATTTCCTAAAAGCTGGTTTGGTGTTTGCAAATTCTTTTAATTTTTGTTTTTCCTGGAAGCTTTTTATTTTTCTTTCTATTTTCAATAACAGTCTAGCTGGGTATAATATTT
This sequence comes from Enhydra lutris kenyoni, assembly GCF_002288905.1. NCBI lineage: Eukaryota > Metazoa > Chordata > Mammalia > Carnivora > Mustelidae > Enhydra > Enhydra lutris. The sequence goes on from NW_019154086.1 coordinate 94,895,053, forward strand.
TTGGCTGCATATTTTTCTCATTTAGTGCTCTGAATATATCATGCCAGTTCTTTCTGGCCTGCCAGGTCTCTGTGGATAAGTCTGCTGCCAATCTAATATTTTTACCATTGTATGTTACAGACTTCTTGCCCTGAGCTTCTTTCAGGATTTTCTATTTGTCACTAAGTTTTTTGTCACTATTTGTAAGTTTTACTATTAGATGACCGGGTGTGGACCTATTTTTATTGATTTTGAGGGGGAGTCTCTGTGCCTCCTGGATTTTGATGCTTGTTCCTTTTGCTATATTAGGGAAATTCTCTACCATAATTTGCTACAATATACCTTCTGCCTCTCTCTCTCTTTCTTCTTCTTGTGGGATTCCCATTTTTCTAATATTGTTCCATTTTATGATACCACTTATATCTTGAATTCTCCCCTCATGTCCCAGTAGTCATTTGTCCCTTTTTTGCTCAACTTCTTTATTCTTCATTATTTGGTCTTCTGTATCACTAATTCTCTCTTCTGCCTCATCTATCCTAGCAGTAAGAGCCTCCATTTTTCAGTGCACCTCATTAATAGCTTTTTTTAAAAAATTTCAACTTGGGTAGATTTTAGTTCTTTTATTTCTCCAGAAAGGGATTCTCTGATATCTTCCATGCATTTTTCAAGCCCAGCTAGCACCTTGACAATCATCTTTCTGAACTCAAGTTCTGACATATTACCAATGTCTGTACTGATTATGTTCCTAGCCATCGGTATTGCCACTTGTTTTGTGTGTGTGTGTGTGTGTGAGTGTGTTGAGTTTTTTCACCTTGTCATTTTATCCAGATAAGAATATATGAATGAGAGAACAAAATATTAAAAAGGTGGTAAAGACCCTAGAAAAAATATATGCTAACCAAATCAGAAGAGATCTAAAACTGGGGAGAGAAAAAAGGGGGGAAAATATCTATATCTGTATCTATATCTATCTATCTATCTATATATATATATATTAGACTGGTGAATAGAACAGAGCCACCCACTTGATTTTGGGTGTATTCTGGTCTCTTAGAAGAAACTACCTCCCAAAATTTTAAAGAAAGGAAAACATATATATCCACAAATAAGGGTAAACATGATGAAGGGATGGAATATGATTGTAAAGATGAAAATTTAAAAAAAAATCCAAAAAAGGAATTCATAAGATAAGTAAGTTGGGGGGAAAAAAAAGAGAGAATGTGATCAGGTTAGAGACTAGAACAAAGCCATGTGCTAGAATTAAAGTATATCCCAAAATTTTAAATTTTAAAGGAAAAAATAAAAACTCTATATGTCTACAAAAAATAAGGTTAAATACAATGAAGGGATAAAATATGATTATAACAATAAAAATTTAAAAATATTTTTGAAAGGTATTGTTAAGATAAAATAGTTTTAAAAACATTAAAAAGGGGAAAGTTAAAAATATAGAATAAGAAAAAAATTAAAATAAAAATTAACTTTGCAAGACTAAAGGATCATGGGAAAAGAGCCATGAATTCTATGTGTTGCTTTCCCCTAGCTCTGGAGTTCCACAGTTCTCACTGCTTGGTGAAATTGGTCTTGGCTGGATATTCTTGTTGATCTTCAGGGCAGAGGCCTGTTGCAGTGATTCTCAAATGTCTTTACCCGAGGTAGAATTGCACCACCCTTGCCAGGGGCCAGGCCAAGTAATCTGCTTGGGTTCACTCTCAGTAGCTTTTGTTCCCTGAACAATTTCCATAGAGTTTTGTAGGATGGGAATCAAAATGGCGGCCTCCCAATCTCCCATCCCATAGAAGCCAAGATCTCAGGTTCTACTCCTCAGTGCACCCTCAGAGAAAAGCAGTCAAATGCTCCTGTCTCGCTGGTCTCTGGCTGCACTCCATGGTCACCCAACTTGTGATTGGGCATTTCTACCTCTGGTGCACAACCCCATTTGGAGTCTCCAAACCCAGCAGATTCCTGCCATGTGCTCCTGCACTGCTCCTCCTGGAGGAGGAAGGACAGGGTCTCTCCGGATCTGCCCCTTGTGCAGTCTCTGCTTAAAGTGTAGTGGCTCAACTATGCCTTGGAAAACAGTTTAAATTAACTCTGAGGTGAGAGCATACTGCTCAGCTCCATCTCTGTAGCCAGCTTCCTGGTTCCACTACCTGGCAGCTCTGCCACACTCAGACACCCCTTGTTTTTCTTTGACCTTGTGGGTCCTGAGAACACACTGTCCCCACGAGGGCTCTACTCCCACTTAGCCTCTGGAGCAATGCCCCTCAGTGGAGCAGACTTCTAAAAGTTCTGATTTTGTGCTCCTCTGCTTCACTGCTTGCCCAGAGCTGGCCCCTCCCCCTGCGGTCTATCTTCCCTTTGCTTTGGATTCACTTCTCTGCACATCCCACCTTTGAGAAAGTGGTCAATTTTCTGTTCTTAGAGTTGCTGTTCTTCTCTTCAATCTCCTGTTGAGTTTGTAGGTGTTCAGAATGGTTTGATAACTATCTAGCTCAACTCCTAGGACCTAATGATATTTCAGTGTGCTACTCCTCCACCATCTTCCTTCCTCCCAATTGTAGGGGATCCTAACACACAACTCTCAGTAAAATAGATCATCCAAGTAGAAAATCAATAAAAAAATAAGAGCTTTGAATGACTCATTGGACCAGATGGACCTCATAGATATATACAGACCATTCCACCCTAAAACAACAGAATACTCATTCTTCTTGAGCACACGTAAAACTTTCTCCAGAATTGATCACTTACTGGATCACAAATCATGGCTCAACTGAAACCAAAAGATTGAGATTATTCCCTGCATATTCTCAGACCACAAGACTTTGAAACTGGACGTTTGAATTCCTTCCAAGCTTTTTCTTATGGTTTGGAAGGAAATCAAACACTTGGAAGCTAAAGGCCATCCTGCTTAAGAATGTTTTGATCAACCAGGAAATCAAAGAAGAGCGTAAAAAATTCATGGAAACCAATGAGAATGAAGACACACCAGTCCAAAACCTATGGGATATGGCAAATGCAATCCTAAGGGGGAAATACATAGCAACCCAAGCCTCACTAGGGAAAAAAAAAAAAATCCTGAATACACCAACTCTCTTTACACCTTAAAGAACTGGAAAATCAACAACAAATTAAGCCAACACCAACCAAAAGAAGGGAAATAAGAGCATAGACCAATAAGTTAGAAACTAGAGATACAGTAGAATGCATCAACAAAACTAAAAGCTGGTTCTCTGAAAGAATCAATAAGATCAATAAACCATTGGCCAAACTAATCCAAAAGAAATGAGAGAGGACCCAAGTTAGTAAAATTATAAATGAAAGGGGAGAGATCACAACTAATACCAAGGAAATAGAAACAATCATCATAAATTATTATCAATAGTTATATGCCAATAAGTTAAGCAACCCAGAAGAAATGGATACATTTCTGGAAACCTATAAACTTCCAAGACTGAAACAAGAAGAAATTGAGAACCTGAATGGACAAATATCTAATAATGAGATTGAAGCAGTGATCAAAAACCTCCCAAAAGGTTTTTTGATGGATTCCTTGGAGAGTTATACCAAATACTCAAAGAAAAAAAATAATACCTATTTTCCTGAAGCTGTTTCAAAAAATTGAATCAGAAGAAAAACTCCCAGACTCTGTCTATAAAGCCAGCCCATCCCCTAACCAGGCAAAGATCTCATCAGGAAGGAGAATTACAGACCAATATCCTTGATGAACACAGATGCAAAAATTCTACCAAAATACTAACCAATAGGATCCAACAGTAGATTAAAAGGATTACTAACAACAACCACGTGGGATTTATTCCTAGGCTGCAAGTTTGGTTCAACATTCACAAGTCAATCAACGTGATAGTACAAATCAATTTTAAAAAGAGAGAGAGAGAGAGAAGAACCATCTGGTCCTCTCAATTGATGCAGAAAAAGCATTTGACAAGATATAACACCCATTCCTGATTAAGATGATTCAAAGTATAAGAATAGGGGGAATATTCCTTAACTTCATAAAATCTATCTAGGAAAAACTCACAGTGAATATCATTCACAATGGAAAAAAGATGACAGCCTTTTCTTTGAGATCAGGAACACGACAAGGATGACTACTCTCAACACAGTACTGGAAATCCTAGCAACAGCAATCAGAAAACAAAAAGAAATAAAAGGTATTCAAATTGTCAGTGAAGAAGTCAAACTCTCTCTCTCTATTCAGATGACATGATACTTCATATGGAAAACCCAAAAGACTCCACCCCCAAATTACTTGAACTTATACAACAATTTAGTAATGTGGCAGGATACAAAACCAATGCACAGAAATCAGTTGCTTTCTTATACACTAACAATGAAAGTATAGAATGACGAATTAGAGAATTGATTCCATTTACTATAGCATTAAGAACCATAAGATACCTTGGAATAAACCTAACCAAAGAGATAAAAGATCTGTCCTCAAGGAAATACAGAACACTCATGAAAGAAATTGAAGAAGACACAAAAAAGATGGAAAAGCAATCCCGACCATGGATTGGAAGAATAAACATTGTTAAAATGTGTATACTGCCCAGAGCAATCTATACTTTCAATGCCATCCCAATCAAAATTACACCAGCATTTTTCAAAGTGCTGGAACAAACAATCCTAAAATTTGTATGGAACCAGAAAAGACCCTGAGTTGCAAAAGAAATGTTGAAAAAGAAAAACAAAACTGGAGGCATCAGCTTGCCTCATTTCAAGCTTTTTTATAAAGCTGTGATCACCAAGACAGCATGGTACTGGCACAAAAATAGACACATAGACCGGTGGAACAGAGTAGAGAGCCCAGATATGGACCTACAGCTTTATGGTCAACTAATCTTCGACAAAGCAGGAAAAAAAAATACAGTGGAAAAAAAGACAGTCTCTTCAATAAATGGTGCTGGGAAAATTGGACAGCTTTGTATAGGAGAATGAAATTAGGCCATTTTCTTACACCATACACAAAGATAAACTCAAAATGGATAAAAGACCTCAAAGTGAAGCAGGAAGTCTATCAAAATCCTAGAGGAGAACATAAGCAGTAACTTCTTTGACATCAGCCACGGCAACTTCTTTCAAGACATGTCTCCAAAGGCAAAGGAAACAAAAGTGAAAATGAACTTTTGGGACTTCAACAAGATCAAAAGTTTCTGCACGGCCAAGGAAACAATCAAGATACTTGCAAATGACACTTCAGACAAAGGGCTGATATCCAAGATCTGTAAAGAACTCCTCAAACTCAACACTCAAAAAACAGAAAACCACATCAAAAAATGTGCAGAAGACATGAAGAGACACTTCTCCAAAGAAGACATACGAATGGCTAAGAGACACATGAAAAAATATTCATCATCATTAGCCATTAGGGAGATTCAAATCAAAAACACATTGAGATACCACCTTACACCAGTTAGAATGGCCAAAATCATCAAGACAGTAAACAACAAGTGTTGGAGAGGATGTGGAGAAAGGGGAATCCCTTACACTGTTGGTGGGAATGCAAGTTGGTACAGCCACTTTGGAAAACAGTGTAGAGATTCCTTAAGAAATTTAAAATAGAGCTAACCCACAACCCTGCAATTGCCCTGCTGGGTATTCACCCCAAAGATACAGATGTAGTGAAAAGAAGGGCCGTATGTTCCCCAATGTTCATAGCAGCCACTGTTGCAATCGTCAAATTGTGGAAAGAGCCAAGACGCCCTTCCACAGGTGAATGAATAAAGAAGATGTAGTCCATATATACTACGGAATATTACGCCTCTGTAAGAAAGGACGAACACCCAACGTTTGTATCAACATGGACAGGACTAGAGGAGATTATGCTCAGTGAAATAAGTCAAGCAGAGAGAGTCAATTATCATATGGTTTCACTTACTTGTGGAGCATAAGGAATAACATGGAGGAAATTAGGAGAAGGAAAGCAAAAGTGAATTGGGGGAAATTGGAGGGGGAGAAGAACCATGAGAGACTGTGGACTCTGACAAACAATCTGAGGGTTCTGAAGACATAAGGGTGGGAGGTTGGGTGAGCCTGGTGGTGGGTATTATGGAGGGCACGTATTGGTGGAGCACTGGATGTGGTACATAAACAATGAATCTTGGAACACTGAAAAAAATTTAAAAATTAGTAAATAAAATCTGTGAACATTAAAAAAAAACAAGAAATAAAAAATAAAAGTTATAAGCTTTTGGAAGAATGTAGGCCTTTAAGACTTTTAATGAAAAACAGCCACCACTAACATGTCTTTCGTGACCTGTGTTCCAGAGGCAATAGAGTTCATGACTTTTAGCTACATCCTTGGAAATCTACCTCAACATATCTAAATAGTATGCTTATGTATCTACTCTTCTTTCTTTCTTTCTTTCTTTCTCTTTCTTTCTTTCTTTCTTTCTTTCTTTCTCTCTTTTTAAAATATTTTTATTATTTATTTATTTATTTGAGAGAAAGAGAGACCATGAAGGGATGGGTCAGAGGAACAGGGAGAAGTTGACTCCAAGTTGAGCTGGGAGGCCAACATGTTGCTGGATTCTAGGACCCTGAGATCAGGCCCTGAGTGAAAGTTAAATGCTAACCAACTGATCCACCCAGGTACCCCTTTCTTCCTCTGTCTTACTTTTATTTTTTTTTTTTCCAAATTGGACTTTTTCTACTGACTTCCTATAATGGAAGATAAGAATTAAGCTCTCTACCACACATATATACATAACCAACATCCCTCATTACATATCACTCATCACATAAAATATGACTCACAGCTAATCTTTTGTTGTATGATAATTGCATGTATTTTCTTGGGTACATTTGCTTGTACTACAAACAGAAATAACTTAATAGTTTTCTTCTATACGGTCATCATTAAATACTGGTATATCACATGTAATTTACATATATTTATACACAGATTTTTGCATATGCATAACAGATAAAAGTGCTTAGTGAATTTGCTGAGAGAAGAAAACATTTCATTTTGATGAGCCTTAGAATGGATTCCAGAAGTCTGCCCTGTAGTCAGACTTCTGCCACTTAGTAGTGATGAAAACTTGGGTGTCATTTTACTTCTCCAGACCTCTGATTCTTCATCTGTAAAATGAGCATACTGGTGTATACTTGCTAAAGTTTTCTGATCTAATTCTAACTTAAAAATACGATATCAAATGAAATTATAGTGTATTTGATTATGTTATCTTATATACTTGTACTGGATTTATTTATTTTTATTTGTTTTGGCTTGCACTGGATTTAAAATTGTTAGAGAAACTCAATGACACTAATTTTGTTTCTTATTGTCCAATTCTGCAATAAGGCAAATATGATTCTTCCTGTGAGTCGGATCCTTTCTATGCAGTGACTGCTTTATTTTACATTCTAAAAGCATAGAAAAATGTTACTAAACTTTATTAAAAAAAAAAATACCAAACTTTAATGTACATCCAATTACTCACCCAGAATCATTGTTAATATGCTGATTCTAATTCGGTAGATCTGAGGACAAGCCTGAATGACTGCTTTTCTAAAAAGTTTTGCAAACATCACTTAGAGCAGGAAGAGTCTAACAGTTTCACCTGGAGACACTAAGAGCAAATCTATAGTTATTACCACTGGCAAGCAGGCCATAATTCTCAGATACACAGCTTGAGTTATCCATAAGGCTGTTGAATCAAGATATTGAGAAATCATCGATGACATTTCTGTAGAATTCAGTTGACTATATAAGAGTAGTATCTCTCAAAACAATGCTGATTATTCTATGGATAGGTCCTTTTTTTAAAAAAAGATTTTATTCGTTTATTTGACAGACAGCGAGAGAGGGAACACAAGCAGGGTGAGTGGGAGAGGGAGAAGCAGGTTCCCCACTGAGCAGGAAGCCTGATGCAGGGCTAGATCCCAGGACCTTGGGATCATGACCTGAGCTGAAGGCAGACACTTAATGAATGAGCCACCCAGACACCCCTGGATACATTCTTAATAGGACTTCAAGCTATTAAGAAAGATAGAAAAGTATGAATAGTACTTTAAATGCTGTATTTCAGTACCATATGATATCCACTTATTAAAAAAAAGTGTAGCTTTATTGAGAACTTGACTTTTTACCTAAGCAACTTTGCTTTTTATATCATAGAGCTGTGAGTTCATTGCAAAATTTGTCTAAATTACTTGCAAAGCCTTTTTAGGTAATGCTATTGCTTTCTTTTATTAAAAAAAAAATGCAATATTTTAATTCCTCCTCAAGTTTTACCAGAAAAACTATAAGAGAAATATGCTCAACATTAACACTTGATCACAAAATCTGATTACAAAGCTTGCTATATCTAGGAAGAATTCCCAAGAAACACATTCTTCTACAATTAACACCATCCCAAGGAAGTGACCTCAAACACCCAAAAAGCAAACAACTAGGGATAGAATCCTGGTAGATTTTAGAACACAGCTCAGACTCCTGGATTATAGTCTGCTTTGAACAATGAGTTCTGACAGCATTTCATCAGAAAGCACTGCGTTGAATCAGTAACACTTCATTCCGTAGTTTATCAGAAAGACCATGAAATACCATACTTTTTTTCTTTCTTTTTTAAATTCAATACACCTAGTTCTAAGGCCATGTCCATAAATCATTGTCTTTGACCTCTGCAACCTCATTTCACTACACCAGAGGGGGAAAAAGGCCTATACTATTTCCTCAAGAAATCAAGAAAATCAAAGTCAATTTCCTTTTGAACTTTCCCTGTAAGGTATCAAGGAGAAGTAATCATCTTCTTACAAATCCTCCTACCACCTTCCTTTTAATGCTTACTAGAGACCTGAACAAACCCCTATTTGACACCCCAAATGTGTCTTCTTGTACAGAATTTAGCGGACAGTCCAACCTTCAGAAAATATTCCTTATAAATCAACAAAAAAATGTGTCCTTCCCAGAAAATGTCACAAACAGCCTCTGTTATTTCCTAAAGTTTCTTGTTGTGAAGAAAGAGAAAGTAATTTTATTTTTTGGTTTATTAACTTATTTAACAAACACATACTGAGTGCCTACTCTTCATCAGATACCCTGCCAAGCCTGAAGATGAAGGGTTGAGGAAGAGAGACATAGTTTCTGACCCATTCTTAACTTCTGATCCCACAGTGTTATAGTACTCAAGTTCAGACTTCAGTCTGAATCCCCAATTGCTTGGCCTTCAACTTCTTTATACACTGACACCGAAGTGTTTTTAATTCTTTGAATCCTAATATTTGTGAAACCCAGAATGAACTATGGATCCTTGTAAAGTAACCCCCTCCCCCACAAGAAAAAAAAAACTCTGGTTCAGTTCATCTGTAGTTATGATAAGGCTTCTGTCTTTTTGAAGGTCTGAAGAGGAGAGTCTCCATACAGAAGATATACATGTTATCATGAGGTGTTTTCTCCATGTATTGTTTGTATACTCACTTAGGTACTAAAAAACGGATTGTGGAAGTTAAAGCAAGAATATGATTTATAAAATGACTTAACTAAAATTGTCGATAGTCCTAAATTAAAATATTGGTGTGCCTTTCTTTTCTTTCCTGTTGATGTGCTTTTCTAGGTGTGAAATTTACTGCTGAAAATATTTGGAATTAGAAATACCATTAGTTAATACCATTGTATTCTTCTCTCCACTGAGTAAGTAGAATGCCATTTTGAAAATAGTTCCTTCATGTTTTGACCTAAACTTGTATATTTAACCATAGGAGAAATAATGTTTACCCAAAGCTAGAAGTCTAAGCATATTATTGGTGATCAGAAGGTTTTCTGGGTACTAAGAAGGTTGTTTTTGTTTGTTTTATTTATAGAAAAGTATAAAAGTGATATGCTGGCAGTTTCATACTGCTTTCTGAATAGTTAAAGGGAAAATTGAGGCTTGTAGCTAACATGAAGAATGTTAGTATAACTAGCCTTGATTCTTGTCGTTGTGTTACTTTAAAATTCCTTTAAAAACCTTCAAGGACGGGGCGCCTGGGTGGCTCAGCGGGTTAAGCCGCTGCCTTCGGCTCAGGTCATGATCGCAGGGTCCTGGAATGGAGCCCCACATCGGGCTCCCTGCTCATTGGGGAGCCTGCTTCTTCCTCTCTCTCTGCCTGCCTCTCTGCCTACTTGTGATCTCTCTCTGTCAAATAAATAAATAAAAAATCTTTAAAAAAAAAAAACAAAAAAACCTTCAAGGACTCTGATCTCAAAGCTTATGAAAATAAGTTCCTGAATGATGGATAAAAAAAATTTGATTGCCGATTATTACTTGCTACCTCATCCATTCTTTAGATTAATAAACAAACGTAGATAAAAGGTTGCCTATGTATTATGTAAAATATATCAGGAAAATAGCTCTCTAATGCTGCAAGTAAGCAGTTTAAATTACCAGGTTAAATAAAATTGTCTTTTGATTTTCCTTTAGTTTTTCTAGTCAGAATTAGGTAGACCTTTTGTCTAATGTCCAAAATTATCTAGGCAATGCAGAATATTATATAATTATTGAGAATTTTTGTTAAAGTTCAATTTTTAAAACAAACATAATATATCAGAAGAGTAGGCTTTCTCCCATAAAAGCACCATGGAATAGATATTTAATTTTTCTTGTTGCTAAAATCATTTCTTCAAGGAGTTGTATCTAGTTTTATTAGATTTTTAATCTAAATATATTTGACAAACTTTCTTGTTTAATATGTCAAAACCATTTGAAATGTACTGAAGCATATTGTCTGTCAAAATAAAACTGTTAAACAGATTGAAGATAGTGGTTAAGAAGTGGACTCTGATTTAGGTCAGACAAATTTGGCTCCAGATTTCAGCTCTGATTCTTCAAACATGACCTTGGATATGTTACTTAATCTCTCATGATTCTTGTCATTCTCCTATGAAAACGGAGGTAAATCTCATGACATTTTCCTAAAGGCTAACATCAATAAAGTATAGATCTCATTATATTGTTTTTTAAACAGAGGCTTAACTGGCACAAATTAATCATTATTTAGAAATAAGCACGTGTTCAGAGAAGCCCAGTTTGTGATAAATTCAAGGAAATATAGGCAAAGTAGTGTTGAGAGGTTTATTCTATTCAGCCAAGGAGGTCTACTCTGCTGGGTACACCGAAGTCAATGACACTTGAACTTGGAAGGTGTTTGCTTTAGAAGAGTGTAATTTGATCTTTTGTTAATTACAGTTTTTCCCAATACTTCCAAATGATTTTTATTTCCTTTACTAGGCTGATAGAGTTTATTGATTTTGACCCGTAGAGCTTTCTCTCCAGAATCTTTAACTTAACCTTCTAGGTATTTTTTGCTTTAAAATCTCTTTCAGGCTTCAGAATTTTCTGGGGAAAAACTAAGAAGTTTATAGATGGCTACTAAGAAGTTTTAAAAAGACTGCATGAATTGAAGGAATATGCTTCCTGATGGAATTGAAATTTGAAGGGGATTTAAAAACTTGAAAGGGATCTGTAAAGTTGATGTCTTATTGGCTACCACTTAGGGTGACATGGTATTATAATATTCTATTAAAAATTGCCCAAGAATTGCAATTCTAGTAAAGACTATGTGTTTTCAATGAGATGGTCACATTTTTGAACAAAATCTTAAAGGAAACCTATTCTATTACAAATTTCAAGCAAGGCAAATGATTTTATTTTTTATTTTTTTAAAGATTTTATTTATTTATTCATGAGAGACAGAGAGAGACAGAGGCAGAGGGAGAAGCAGGCTCTGTACTGAGCAGGGAGTCTGATGTGGGCCTCAATCCCAGGACCCCAGGATCATGTCCCGAGCCAAAGGCAGATGCTCAACCATCAGAGCCACCCAGGCTCCCCTTTTTAAATTTTTTAAAAGATTTTATTTATTTATTTGAGAGAGAGAAAGAGGGGGAGAGAGAGAGAGAGCATGAGCAGCGGGGAGAGGGAGAAGCAGGCTCCGTACTGAGCATGGAGCCCCATGCAGGACTCATCCCAGGATCCCAGGATCATGACCTGAGCTGAAGGCAGATGTTTAACTGACTGAGTGACCAAGGCACCCAGGGAAATATTTTTAAAATATGGAGTTTCCGGGGCACCTGAGTGGTTCAGTGGGTTAAACCTCTGCCTTCGGCTCAGGTCACGATCTCAGGGTCCTGGGATCGAGCCCTGCATTGGGCTCTCTACTTGGTGGAGGGCCTGCTCCCCCCCCCGCTCTCTCTCTGCCTGCCTCTCTGCCTACTTGTGATCTCTCTCTCTCTCTCCCTCTCTCTGTTAAATAAATAAATAAGTAAATGAATAAAACATTTAAAAAAAAATGGAGTTTCCGAATGTGAAATTTATTAAACAAGGGAAAGGTTTTATTTGTTTGTTTATTTATTATCTATGTATTTATAGATTTTATTTATTCATTTGAGAGAGAGAGAGTGCCCACAGAGAGAGAGAGAGAAGCAGCCTCCTAGCTGAGCAGGAACCCCAATGCAGGCTCCTTTCCAAGACCCAGAGATCATGACCTGAGCGAAATGCAGAGACTTAATCATCTGAGCTACCCAAGAGCCCCAGGAAAGGTATAATTTAGTAAGAATCTTACTGAAATTTAAGGAGTGTCAAATAATGATCCATGCTAATATTACTTAAAAGCAAGATCTTTATGTCTCGGTGTTACTTAAGTATTCACTCTATCCTGGCTGACAGGGGATAAACTGAATTGCAAATCTGCCAAAAACTGAGATTTATACAAAAGAACTTGACACGAGGAAATAGAATGTGGTCAGAAAATCTCATGGGAGTAGCTGAGCGGCTCAGTAGGATAAGCATCCGACTCTTGATTACAACTTAGGTCATAATCTCAGGGCCATGATTCTCTCTCCCTCTCCCTCTGCTGCCACTCCCACCCCTGCTCATGCATGCTCTCACTCCCTCTCTCTCTCTAATAGAAAAAAAGATCTCATGAAGAACAGTGAATTGAATTACATCTTGGAACTTTCATCTCAGAGCTCATAAAATGAAAAATGTACATTTAGTTTTTTCTTAGCTCACCTAGAGACGTACACTATAAATAATTCTAACAGTAGAACATTTCATTGGTTCTATTTTATTAAACTGGAAATAAAACAGTGCTTTAGTAAGATTATTGTAAAAATTCTTCAAGGTTTTTGCTAAGAGAACTGAAAAAAAATCATAGAACTCCCCAAATTATTAACTGTATTATACTATATTAACTATAATTAACATATTGAAAGGTGACTTGGTAAAATGTTGAAGTTCCCCTTTCAAACCTAAGAGTACTATGCCCTATGGCAAAGAGATCAATTCTAAGTGTCAGTATTTTTTTAAAGGCTTTATTTATTTATTTGAAAGAGAGAGAGAGCAGGGGGAAGGACAGAAGGAGAGAGAGAAGCAGACTCTCCAATGAACAGGGAGCCCTAATACATGTAGTTCAATCTCAGGACCGTGTATCATGCCTTGAGCTGAGGGTGGATGCTTAACAGACTGAACCACCCAGACATCCCACAAAGAGATTAATCCTATGCTTAAGGATAAATAGAAAATGTCTTCTATCATGTAAAATCAAACCTTCAAAATATCAATATGAGCAATCAGTAATGTATTTGCCAAATAAAATGAAAAACAAAACACTATTAAGAGAAGATAACTAAATCCAAACTCACTGAAATATATTAAAAAATATACAAGAGATGTAGTATATAACAATAAAATTAAAGGATAAAAAGGTAGAGATGTCAAAAAAGAATGAAATATGGCTCATTGGTAGAACAAAAGCAGTCAATAGGAAAAGATATTGAGATTAACCCAATGTTAGAATTAGAAAGCAAAGACTTAAAACACAAATTTTAAGTAAATTCAAGAATTTAAAAACAATAATAATCATAATCATAAGATACATGGTATTAATTTAAGAATCAACAAAAATAAATAAATTGAAAAAAAATCTTGAAATTAAACACACACATACAATGTTATGATCTGTATGTTTATGCCCCACCAAAATTCACATGTTGAAATCCAAATCTTAATCCTCAGGGTGATGTTATTAGGAGGGTGAGGCTTTTAAGGATATTATACTTAATTAATTGTGAAATAATGAATACTTTCCATCTTCCCCCCAAGATAAGGAAAAACTGTTTGATCTCATCAATTATGTTAAGTATTGCCTTGGATGTACTAGAATCCAGTAACAAATAAAAATGGGAGAGTGGGCACCTGGGTGGCTCAGTGGGTTAAACCTCTGCCTTCAGCTCAGGTCATGATCTCAGGGTCCTGGGATCCAGTCCCCAGTAGAGTTCTCTGCTCAGCAGGGAGCCAGCTCTCCGCCACCCTCTAACTGCCTCTCTGCCTACTTGTGATCTCTCTCTGTCAAATAAATAAATAAAATCTTTAAAAAAATAAAAAATAAATAAATGGGAGAGATATACCATGTACATTGGTTGGAATATAAAAATGTTCCTTTTTCCTCAAAATTCATGTATAAATGAACTATAACCCCAATTAATTTTCCAATGTGCTTTCTTTTGGGAATTGGATAGTGTGTCCTAAAATTTATATGGAAATAAAACTAGTCATAACAGCTATGGTGAGTGCTGTGAAGTGTGTAAACCTGGCGATTCACAGACCTGTACCCCTGGGGATAAAAAGATATTATATGTTTAAAAAATAAATAAAAAAAAAAATTAATAAAAAAAAAAAACTAGTCATAACAATCTTTAAATAGAAGAACAAATCTAGAAGGCTTATACTACTTGATTTCAAGACTTTATATAAAGCTACAGTAATCGAGAGAGTGTGGGAGTATGGAATTGACAAAAAGATAGATATAGATTAATGGAATAAAATAGAGAATCCAGAAATAGACACACATATTCAAATGATTTGGCAAAGACATCAAAGCAATTTGATTGAGAATGGACAAGCTTTTCTACAAATAGTGCTGAAACAATTAGCTAAACAAATAAAAAAACGAACCTCAACATTTATCTTATATTACATAATAAAAATTAATTCTAGATGAATCATTAGCCTACCCTTAGAACCCCCTTTGGAATTGTATGTTAACTTTTACATATATCTTGGGCTTTGCAAATTCATGCTTTTTCTTGTTTAGATATTTCTTAATTTTGGAAATAAACCAAACAACAACAAGAACACCTTGTATCCAAGCAAAGGATAAATAACGTACTTAACATCATTCAGACACTGTCAGACACTGAAGCTAAGATTGATAAAAATTTCCTTCATGCTAGATATAGCTCCAATAAAACAAGACTCTTAGATATATATCCTATTTCAAGCTGATATAGTTTGTCTATGACCAAAACACACAAGATGATTCAACCTTTTGAAGACAGTAAATGTGACTCTCCCAGGAGAGCAAGTTACGAATACAGCAGTGAGGCAAGAGGTTCTTTTCATCTCTCTCTTTTCTAAAAGAAAATGTTTTAAATATTTGTGTTTGAAATTTGAACAGTTTTTGTCTCTACACTGTTTTCAACTTTGCTGCACTGTTTGTTGACCAGAGTCATGATATCATTAATGTTATTTCAACTATATTTTATTTAATATTTTAAAACAAAAACATATTGAAGTCCCATCCGAGATTATAGTTTAATTGCAAAAATATGAGCAGGTGGTGGGTGCCAAAGGGGAGTTCTCTAAGAAAGAATTTAAAAGCTTTCAACAAAATGAGTTATCAGAATAGAACTTTGGCTAGAGCACTTGGTATCTTCATCTCCATCTGTGAGCATGAAAATGTCTGGTTACCCTGGTGCCTAGCTTAGTTAAGTAAAGGAATACAAAACTGGTAAACCAAATAAACTCAGAAGCTTGGAAAGCAAAAGCAAACAGAATGAAATAATTATGGACAAATCAAGGCCTCGTTTCCAAAGCCAACAAAAACAAAAAATTACAAAATGAAAGAAATGTGAGAAATGTTGACAAAAATAATTTAAAAAATATTAAACGAGCTTATCTTCTCCTCCACACATAGTTATTTTTTGTAAAATAAGGAGCAGTGGATGTGAGATGATTTTATACAGTGAGGAGAGAAAAGACACTGAGCAGAAGGGTTGCTCCCAGTGGAATTATACAAGCAAGAAATTGTGGAAACACTGGTTTTGTAAATGCTTAAAAATATTTTGCTAATTTGCTTTCTCATTCTTTTCCCATCTCTACTGCCACCCATTCCACCTCTCATAAAAAACATCTTTATCAGCTTTTGTTTTCATTATGTACAGCAAAAGCTGGGAAGAATAGTAGGAATGATTATATGAATGAGAAAAAGAAATGGTCTCTATTTTGAGCAAATGTGACATCACTTTCCATATTCCACTGAGTATGATTCAGAAGGCAGAGGAAAAAAGGGGAGGGATGAGACTTAATTGAAATATAAAATGAAGAAAGGATATAACGTGTAGTTTCTATGCAACAAGGATTGAAAGTAGATTAAAAATAATTACAAAACAGGAAACATTTTATCAAATAAGCCATTTCTGGTTTTGTCCAAGCATCATGAATAGCAACATAGAGCAGAAGTTGCTTTTTATATATAATGTGATACATTGGAAAATATTAAATATCTAAAAGCATGTCCTTAACTATTATATAGGCTTACTTACATGGAGTTGATATTCTTTTTTTTTAAAGATTTTATTTATTTATTTGACAGACAGAGATCACAAGTAGGCAGAGAGAGAGGAAGAAGCAAGCTCCCCGATGAGCAGAGAGACTGATGTGGGGCTCAATCCCAGGACCCTGGGATCATGACCCAAGCCAAAGGCAGAGGCTTTAACCCACTGAGCCACCCAGGTGCCCCTGGAGTTGATATTTTGAGATATCTTTCCCACTCTACAACTAACATTGCCTCAGAATTTTCTTACATCCATAAGTTAAATAGATGTTCTCAACTGAGTCAACTTCTAATTCATTAACTCTAAGAAGTCATAAGCAAAATCTATCTTTTCAATGGCAATTTTTGGAAGTGGTAGTGGTGGTATTTAGTGGCTTTAGGGGTAACTGCACTTGTCTTTGACTCTTATACTACTTATTAGCATGAACACACCTATACCACAGATTCCTTATCTGTTAAAAGAGGAAGCTGGATATGTGAAATGGTATATGAGCCAGGCATGGTCCCAAACACCTAACATACCATGATCAACAAGACAGGCGATGTCTTTATACCAGAAATCTAAATTGTTGTAAATGAATAAGGCAACAAATAAATGAATAAAGTGACTTCATGGTGTGATATCTGCTGTGGGTAAAATTGAAGACTAATTTTTTTAAGAGTGACTAAATGAGGGAGACATTTCCAGTTGGGTGGTTATGGAAGGCCTCAGTGAAGAAGTGACAATCGTCATGTCCCTGCATGGTATGAGTCAGCCAACTTAGCTTCTAGGGAAGACCTTTTCTGGTAGATAGAACATAATTTACAGAGGCCCTAAGATATACAGTTGTTTCACTGGTAGGAAGAAAAAGAAGGCTGTGGTGGTCAGAGGAAAGTAAGTGAGGTAGAAGGTGGTAGGAGATGTCATGAGGTAGAAATGGCCTCATTGCATCAGCCCTTGTAGACAGTGAAGGATGCCTTGTTTGCCCATCCCTACCCATTCTCTACCCTCTTTCACCTGTACCTCTTTCACCCTCTCTACCCTCTGCACCTGTCTGTGTATCCAGAATCTTAACTGTATAAATTGTCATAGTGGGTTGATTTATTTTCTCCAGTTGTGTTTGGTCAATTAGTCACTCTGGAAGGAGATCCAGAAGACAGGAGGAAATTAAGGTTCTTGTATTCATTCATTTCAGCTACTTTCTTACTGCACCAGCTACATTTCATGCATAAAGCCCCAGTCTTTGTGAAGTCGGCCTCACATACAACTACTCTTTCTGGATTCCTGTAACTCCATTTCACCAAGCCCAGGCTTGATGAAGTCTCTCTCCTATTTTCATTCCTGGAATGGTGTACTATCCCCTGCTGGTTTACCTGAATTCTGACAATACTTATAATAATAATCTCATTATTCAATTATCTTTTTTTAAAATTTTTATTTATTTATTTGACAGAGAGAGATAAAGTGAGAGAGAGAATACAAGCAGAGGGAGTGGGAGAGGGAGAAGCAGGCTCCCCACTGAGCAAGAAGCCTGATGTGGCTTCAATCCCAGGACCCTAAAATGACTTGAGCTGAAGGCAGATGCTTAAGGACTGAGCCACCCAGGCGACCCAACAATATTCAATCATCTTTTAAATGCCAAGGTTGAATGACTTCTCTGTTTCCTGCTGAGACCTTATCAGGTACAAACACAGTCAAGTTTTGGTTTTAATTATAAAATGTACATTGTGGGCAAGATGCACAAAATGAGAAAAATATGACTATTTATAACTGAAAAACACAATGTACTGTTAGTTGTACTATGGAAAATGAGCTATCAAGATAGCACCTTTTTCTTGATCTCTTGGCTAGTGACCAACAGTGGATGGGCCAGGAGGTTGTATTTTTGGTCGTCAGACAGAAACCTGAATTTTCCCAATAAATACCTTGACTCTGTTTTTTCAATGTCCCAATTTGAAGAAACATAATGACATATGATAATAAAAGTACCACTGACAATAAAAGAGAAGTTGCAGATAGTCAAGAGAAGTTTCACTTCCACGGGCTCAAAAATGCAAGATGATAAAGTGAAAAATAATTTGTTGAATTAATTCTGCTCTGATAAGTATCCCTTTGCAAACTGTATAAACAGAAAAAAATTTAAAAAGCATCAATTGTCTGGAATACTAGAAGGCATTTGTAAAATGGACTACTAGAATGCTTGAATTTATTACACCTGAAGTGTTGCTTGCTGCAAAGCATTATTAAATCATCATTTCTTCTCCTAAAGAAAGGGAATATTGAATTTTTTAAGACAAAACATCAGATCTAAGCATACACAGTTCATTTGAGAAGTATACGAAGTTTCTCTTGGGACAGCTCAGATCTGCTAGTTTATTCCACAGAAGATATAAATAGGAAAATTCTCAGTCTGAGTCTAGGTTTGTACAAATAGTTAAAATGCATGGGCTGTTCTCTGAAACTCTAGCAATTCCTCCTCAGAAAACTGCTTCTAAGATAGTGCATTGTATTTACACAAGAAAACAGAGGCAGAGGTTTGAACAAGAATCTGATGATTTTGATCAGAGTAGACATCTAGTAATAGGATTATCTGAATAATTAAGATCAAGATTTAACTCTTCCATTAGCATCTGTTTTGTATTTATTTATATTAAACATTTTGTGGATGATTAGTGTGGGGAAAGGGAGGCTTGGTAATTTTCTTTTCAAATTAATTTGTGTAGAGAAGATATATGAGGACAGGAAATTTGTTAACTCTTTACCAAGTTAGAGAATTTAGTCATGGCTTTAAGAAAAGTCAGTCAAATTTACATATTACAAAGGAGAAATTTTAAAAAAATTGTATAGAAAAGTAAGCCATACAACATTTTCACCAAATCCAAAAGCCCAAGACCTTTTTTCTCTATTTATTTTAAGTAATACACTTACTTTTTATAAAACACATGGTTTTATTGTCAATGAATTCAATGAAGCCATAAGCAAGGCTAATGGAAGGACACGTGAGATTCTGTTATTGACAAATAAAATATTTGTTCTTGAAAGTGGTAGGTGATGCTGATTACTTGTAAGTAAGGATGCGGGAAATGAAAAAGTTTAATCTCAGTCATTTGGCAAGTCAAGGGTGTCTAGCTATAGATATTTCAATAAATCACATTGCTTAACATACACTATACCGAATGCTAATGAAAGTCATGGAGAATAAGGAAATAAACAATAACAAAAACAACAACAAAATACGTCCTTCTTTTTCCCAACAGCTCTGTATATACTAAATTTCTTTGTGTATAAATCTTCCCTCTTTGGGCAATCAAGCAATCTAATCTTTATTCTCAGACTTAACACTTATTCATTCTTATTGATTTGTTTCATTCAAGAATTATATTTATGTGGTATCTTCTAAATGCCAGGATGATATGAAGTAATGATATACCAATTTTTAATGCAGAGAAATGATTTCCACTTTGAAGAGAATTAACACTTTTTTTTTAAGATTTTATTTATTCCTTATGCTCCACATGTAAGGGAAACCATATGATAATTGATTTTCTCTGTTTTGGTGCATAAACGATGAATCTTGGAACACTGAAAAAAAATAAAATTACCAAAAAAATTTAAAAATAATTAAAAAAATATATTTATTTATTTGACAGAGAGAGAGAGAGCACAAACAGGGAGAGCTGCAGAGGGAGAGGGAGAAGCATGTTCCCTGCTGAGCAGAGAACCCTATGCCAGGGCTTGATCCCAGAACTCTGGGATCATGATCTGAGCCAAAGGCAGATGCTTAACCAACTGAGTCCCCCAAGCACCCCAACACTCTTTAATTATCAACTAATAACATCATAATAAGAAGCAAAATTTGAAAAAATAAACTTAGAAGCAAAATAAAGATCAACTGCTATTTTACACTTACATCAGATTTTGAGTTATTTTTGGTTAGGAATGGAGAAAATGAGACACTTAACTGGAATGTTTAAACTAGTATTTGTTAATATTTACTAATATATTTTTACTTACACTTTCATTTTTTTCTTTTACCAAGGTTAAAGAAAACTATTATAAAACAAATAATTATGCTGCAATATTATTATCAGGTGTGACTTCTAAACTTTGTCTTGCCTGGATGGTTTAAGTTAATTTCAGTGCTCAGAGATAGGGTCTTTAGTTATACAAAAGTTAGAAGTGTATTTTTTCTCAGCAAGAGCAGTGGTATACATACATTTCTTATAGCGAGAGGGATTGTATCAGTTCTTTTCTAGAATGAACTAAAATTGAACTTTTTTTTTTGCCTCTCTATACCCTCTCTAAATTATATCTATTTTTTAATATTTATTAATTAACTTCATTTTATCTCAAGAAACTATTAGCAACACGATAACAAAATTAACTTTCTAGCAATTGACATTCCCTAATGACCCACTTTCTAAATAGAATGTTAAAAAAAAAAATCTCAAAACAAATCTCTGAAGTATAAAGGCAGTGACATTTCTAAAGCATAGACTCCTCTTCTACTCTAGGGTATGTCATACCCAGGAATCTCATCTTGGTATAGATTTGACTTGATATGGATTAACTGCACTTTAATCCGTTTAGGCTCTGGTTGTTATATCTTCCACCATTCCTTTGATAAAGTTAGATAAGCTTAGGGAACCCATGCTGTCCTTGAGACTGTAAATTAAATAGTTACTAATCAGAAGGAAGAAGAGGAGAGGGAAGGGAAAGAGAAGACAGAGAAGAAAGAAGTTTGTCGTTGGTGTTGATTTTAACTAATTCTGGGCCACTGTAGGCCAAAGGTGAGTTCCTGGAAAGAAACAGCAGGAGGTAGTGTCCTATGTATGATGAATAAGACCCTTACTCTTCTGGATAGGTCAGCCCCTAACTAGAGCAGAGCAGGACATTGGATGACTCAGCCCCTTGCCAATTCATCTGAGGCCAGCTTCACTCTTGAACCTGGAAGCCCCATCAAACAGAACATTAGGTTCTCATGTTTGATCATTATCTCCTTTATAGTCATAAGGGTTCCATTCATATTAATATCTGTTGTATGGATATTTTCATAAAAGTAAAAATATTGACTAGCCAAAAAAAAGAAAATCAGATTTTTATATGTGATAAATTGCTAGTTATGACTATATATGTGTATATATATATACATATATATCCTTTATTTAATTTTTATGTGACTTATAATAAAATGAATTTTAAGATATTTATTCTGTAACTACAAGTCAAAAATACAAAAAGGATGAAAAATTTAAAGATACAATTTTTATTTATTTATTTATTTATTTTAAAGATTTTATTTTAAAGATTTTTATCAGAGGGAGAGGGAGAGAGACAGGCAGAGGGAGAAGCAGGCTCCGCGTAACCAGAACACAGAGGATTTTTAGGGCAGTGAAAATACTCTGTATAATACTATCATGATGACTACATGTTACGCTTTTATTCAAACCCATAGAATGTACACCACCAAGAGTGAATTCTATAATAAACCATGGATGTAGAGTAATTATGATATTCCATTCTAGACTCACTAATTGTAACAAAAGTATCACAGTGTTGGGGGAAGTTCAAAATGAGGGAGTCTAGGGGAGGTACATAAGAAATTTCTGTTCTTTCAGCTCAGTTTTGCTGTGAACCTAAAAAATAAGATTTTTCAATTAAGACTATTAAGAAAGTAAATAATTCTCCAAAGTTTATCAAAAACTTATGTGGTGGGGCGCCTGGGTGGCTCAGTGGGTTAAGCCACTGCCTTAGGCTCAGGTCATGATCTCAGGGTCCTGGGATCGAGTCCCGCATCGGGCTCTCTGCTCGGCAGGGAGCCTGCTTCCCTCTCTCTCTCTCTCTCTGCCTGCCTCTCTGTCTACTTGTGATCTCTCTCTGTCAAATAAATAAATAAAATCTTTAAAAAAAAAAAAACTTATGTGGTTTTGTGCATCACTTCAGAGAAAAAGAACTCTTATCAGAGTCATTAAACCAAGAATGCTTTGTAATCTAAAGGGATTTTTGTAGCAACTGTTATAATTTTAAATAGAAAATACTGCTGAAAGCTAAACACAAAACAAAAAAAAAATAGTAATAATACTAAAGCAGAGGAACCAAAGCCCCTCAAAGTATAAACATTGTACTATTAATAGCAACGCTCAGTTTACAAAAATTTAGGGTTTTGATAAATCCACTGCTAAGTTGTTTGTGTGAATAACTATTCTGTTTTGACAACTAACATAAGTCATTTGAAAAGCTCATTCTGCTTACACGAATTGTGGATCTTTTTCCCTGTCATTTTGAGTTGCTGCCGGGAAAAAATGTGGCTACTAACAAATTCATCATGTAGGAATTTTGAGCCTTGAGCATATTCTGATTTCTCTCTTTTTTGCTTCAATGTTTTGAATATTGGTTTCAAAAACATCCCCTATTCATCACCCATCCTTACATGAATGCTGTATGTATGTGACATTACTGTTATGCTCAACTAGTAGTGGACTTGTTCTCTCTGCCCCTTGAATCAGAGCAAGCCCTTTGACCTGATTTGGAAAAAAGAATACACGGCAGGCATGGCATGGCCTAGGCCTCTGGAGGCCTTTTGGGCTGTCATTCTCTTGGAATTTTGCCCACTTACCCCTGAGAATAACAGGGACTGGCCAGGTTTAGGGTGAGAGACTACTATGGGCAGAGCTGATCCTTTCCAGCTAAGATCATCCTAGACCAGCCAGACCCAAATGGTTCATTCCCTGAATGTGTCAAAATCAGCCAAGTAGGACCTCGATAGATAGAACTTTCCAAAGACTCACTCTCTTGAGAAAGGATAAGATCATCAAAGTTTTAAAACTCTAATTTACAAGTTGTTTACACAGAAATAGTTAACAGATAAAGAGTCTCAAATAAACTGCTAACTTTGATGCAATTAAGTCTCTCATTTTTATATAACAAATATTTGTTAAAATCCACCAGTGCCCAGCATTCTGCAAGGTACTTTAGAGGAAATAAATATTGTGTGAGGATAAGCCTCTGACCCAAATTAACATAATTCTTCAAGGAGGACAATACTGAATGGCTTAGGTATGCTTTGATATTTACGCAGGGCTTCAAATTTCTCTGATCCATGACAACTCCCTCATTGTGAATCTAGGAATGTCACCAAGACTTTCTGACTTCCATTGAACTTTAGAAATATGCACATTAGAACAATCTTTTCATGGAAGGAGAATCTGAGAAAACAATGTATGTCCTTAGATTAAGACTAAACTAAAATAATTGAACTAATTAATAAATATAACTGAAGTCTCTTTTAAGGGTATTGATCTGAAGCAAAAATGTATTAAAAATTACCTTGTATTAAATGTGAAAAAAATAAGGAAAATTATTATAGTTTATTTCATTATTCAAAAACTTTAATCTTTATGTTACCATTGTTTGAATGTTAAGTATGACACCTTTCTTTTGATCATCCTTGTACCAAGAACTATAGTTCACAGCATTAAGAGGATGCTGAGACTTTTCCAGGAAACATCTTTCATGCAGTCAGACTTTCTAGATAAACCCCCATGTCTGCCTACATGGATGCAAAGAGACCCACATTACAAGACTCTGGATCATTCTACGTCATACTCAGTAGAAGTAGAGACCTTCCATCCACCTTAAAAGCAAAAGAGTTAGTCTTGCAAAAACCCTAACCTGCCCCACTAGAAAGTATCTGTAATAGAAACTGCCTACATTAAGTTGTTCTACTTTCAACTAGTGAAAAGAGGGCAAGGGGTGTAACACAAGGTTAGGAAGAAGGCAGGTGTGCATGTGTCATGGAATGTAGACAACAGGGCTGGGAATAGAAAATCTTCTGGTTAGGCCAGCTCTCATTTTTACCCACTGCAGAGCAAACCAGAGAAATTATCTAGTCCTCAATGTGCCCAATTTTATGGGATTTCTATAAGAACACATGTCACAAAATCTAAAAGGTTCTTAATATTCATATTTTAAAAAGAATAGAATATATAAGCTCTTCTGAAGTAGATTCTTAAATTTATGTACACTCATCACCCAAATCACAAAATGTCACACACAACACAGCAGAGTTTAAACTAATTAACCAGAAACCTATTCCAAGTGAAATTTTTTATGTCTGTTTTCTTTAAAGTTGAATATCATGTGTACCTCTTAAACACACATACACACATGTGTATCTTGGTATATAACCAATCAGTCACAGGTTTTGTTCCAAGGCCTAAGTTTACTCAGACAAATGAATTGATTTTTTTCTTCCCGTGTGTATATGTGTGTGTGTGTGTGTGTGTGTGTGTGTGTGTGTATAGTTTTTAACAATGAAACTGTCTCACTTTCTTCAATATGCATTAAAACAGTCCAGATCACTCCCTTTTATATCTTTGTCGTGTTACCATAAGTCACCTCTTCAACATTTAAAGGGTAGAAAATTTTGAGAAAAGATGAAAGTTTTTGATGTAATGGTTGAAGGGGGACAAGTAGGAAACATGGCCAGGAGAAGGGACATATGCACAATTTTGAAGCGATCTTAGGAAAATTTTGCATATTCTTGGAATTAGAAAATATATTTATTTCTTACTTCTGGTTGATTACTATGGTTATTTAAATGTATACATAACTTTGTTTCTTCCAAATTATTCAGAATATCTTCTTCCTAATTCTCATTGTCCTTAGAGTTGCGTTAAACTGCATAGTGATTTATTTAAAAAAAAATAGTGTTAATTAAATGAAGGCTAGGTAAGTGATCAGAAACTTAGTTATACAGAGTATATTAAACTTGTAGTACCTATTTGAGTGATACTTGTAATTCCTAATAAAAGAGTCACCATGGAATTGTTAGGAATGTATTTTACTGAGCAGATTTTGCTCTGTGTAAAAACAGGAATTTCGGATCCAATCACTCTATAATTTAAGAGGCACAAGTCTTTAAACCTTGAGATAAGCCCTGTATTATATCCCTGAGAACTGAAGAAGTCAGCAACACAGTATGTGCCCTAGAATGAACGTCATTTCTCTGGTTTCCAACTTACTTCATTTATGCATAAGGTGCCCTAATAACCAGGGACTCTAAAGCAGATTACAAAATAGTTATTAATGTAGTCAACTATACATAACTATTTTCTAAAATGACTTCTGTACAGCATATAATTTCTGTGGTTGTAGACATCTCGTGTATTATGTGTCATACATGGGAAGAAACTTGTCCTGAGTACCATCTGCATTTTGGCAATTTTTGAGGTCTTAACGAGGGCCTTTACAATACAGGGGTGTGGTAAATTGACAGATTTTGTGCATTTTAGTGCTTTTGCTCAATGTTTGCTGTGTTCATCACAATATAAGCTTTCAGGTTTAAAATGTGAGCTAACAGTTCATCTTGCTGTGCAAATCAGCACATTAAGCAAACCTAGCAGAAAAGCCTGAGAGGTAAACAAAAAACCTGCACGAGGTTTTCTATCGAAAGCAATGGGATCTAGGACTTACATGATGATTTAACCTAAAGGTATGAGTCTAAGTTAAGAAGTATAAAAAATGTCCTGAATATGTTCATATACTTGCACAATAGATTATGAAAAGTGAAAGAAGGTAATAAAAAAATCAAATCAAGAATATTCTGTTCAACGTTAATGTCAGTGTAGGATTAACTGCTATAACAAAAAGTTAAAGACTTATGTTTCTTTCTGTCTTAACAATCCAGGCAGGTGCTCCTAGCTGGTGGGCAGCTCTCCTCTATTCAGGGACCCAGTGTTCTCACCTACTCCCTTCACTGCTCTGCTGACCTGCATGCCCGTGTTATCATCCACTCCATGAAGGCTGGTCTGTTGGTGGCAGGTGAGAGAAGAAAGCATAAGGAGGCACTCCCATTCAGTTATAGGTTCAAGCATAAAAGCAGCACACTATTTCTACTTTCATTCCATTAAGAACTCAGTCAAATGACTACACTGACTTCAAGATAGCTGGAAAATGTAATCTCGTCACGTGTCCAGGAAGAGGAGTTGGGTCAACAATCATCTCTGCCACACAAACTAGCAGGTTCACACTGATGCGATTGTGATAAAATAGGTAGGTGCTTCTAAAAAAAATGTTACTCCATCAAAAAGAAGCTAAAAAATCATGACACCTAATTAGCACAATTTAAAAACAATGATTGTCAGTCATTTGGCTGACATCAATCTGCCGTGTGATGGACAAGAGAAACAGCAGTGACTGTTAGAACACAATTTCATAAACTTGGAGAGTATTTATGAATACAGCATCAGTGTGAACTAGAAGAGATTAAGGGTTCAATAGAGAAATGGGAAGAGGAGAAAACTCAAGTCTTTAAGTCCCTTTAATTAGGTATGTGTTTGAGTGGGGCACCTCTCCCAACCTCAGATTTCTCTTCTGTATGTAAAATGGCAAACACACCCAATCTAAGCAGTTCCAAAATTGCTTTACTTGATAAAATTAAAACAAGATAAAGTGTGTGAAAGCACTCTGCAAATCCACATAAACTCATATAAGGTAGTGCATAAAATGATGATATTTTTAATGATTATCATTAAAATTTTGAAAAAAAATAGTTGAATTGCATAGGGTATTATTGATTAAATGGTTTAAAATTTTAACACAATTCCTTCATCACATTTCTGCTTCATAATCAATAGCTTTTTCTCTTCTGTTTTAAAAATTACTAAAGGAAAATAAAATATTAGTGTTTGTATTAATTTATTATTTATAGGCCTTTTGAAAAAAATAGCATATTAAATTTTTACTCCTAGCATTACAACATTTTTAAACATTTTTGTTAGTGCATCTCTATCAGAAAATAATTTTAAGTTTATAGTATGTGTGTGTGTGTGTGTGTGGACATGTGTATATGCATATATTTGTGTCAGTATATTTATATATATACATAAATGTGTACATATAGAATTATTATATATATTTATTTAGTAAGAAATAAAAATTTTAAACTGGTGAGATAAAAATTAGAAAAAAATTTGTAAAATTTTATTTTGTTTTCTAGGGGTAGATAAAATTTTTTTTTAAAGATTTTATTTATTTATTTGACAGAGATCACAAGTAGGCAGAGAGGCAGGCAGAGAGAGAGAGAGAGGGGGAAGCAGGCTCCCTGCCGAGCATAGAGCCCGATGTGGGGCTCGATCCCAGGACTCTGAGATTATGACCTGAGCAGAAGGCAGAGGCTTTAACCCACTGAGCCACCCAGGTGCCCCGATAGATAAAATTTTTTGTTCTCACTAACATATTGTCAACAGTTTTTGTTATGTAATAGGGGAATTATGATTAATATATATTATATCTCATCAATAATACATACTATATATATATAGTGTTATATATTATTAATCAACACCCCATTATTTTATATGGGACCAGGTATGTTGTTAAATTTTATATTAAGAAGCTTTTAACCCCTTCTTTTCTTCCAGTACCACAATGAATAATCTTGCACGTATGTGAGTACGTCACCCTTCTCACATTGTTACCAATAATTTTATGTCTGCATTATTAATATATTTTAACAAATACTATTTATGTATATTAATAGTATGTATTAATAATAATATTGGGGATTATGTTATAGAGTTTGATTCCTTCCTAAAATATTGTCCTGTAGGATACAGGTATTAAAAAATCTGATTCTAAATTAAAATTTTATGTAATTGTTAGTGGACATGACAAAGTCACAGAAGGAGACTAACCATAAGAGACTCTTAACTATGGGAAACAAAATGAAGGTTGCTGGAGGGAACTTGGAGGGATGAGGTAATGGGATGAGGGATGAGGTAATGGAATGAGGGACATTCTAAGAGCTCACATGATGTGATGAGCATAGGGTGTTTTATGCAACTGATGAATTGCTGAACTCTACATCTGAAACTAATGATACATTATATGTTAACTAACTGAATTTAAATAAAATAAGTAAAAAAATTGTTAGTGGATGCGAAAATTTAAAATGATACAGTTACAATATTTATTACACAAACAATGATGGACACAGAAACATAAACACACACCCTTAGGACATAGTCCATTGTTATAGAAGTGGATATAAATCCATTATCCATTATTCATTAAGATGATAATTTTCAACTAATATATTGTCACATCTCAGTCATCATTACTTTTCCCTCACAATCAAAAGGTCCCCTACTAGTTATAGAAGAAAAATTAGTCATTTTTTTCACTGTTCACTTTTTTTGCATTTTAGTATGATTTTTTAACCACAATTTCTGTGGGAGAATCATTTTAAGACTGTTGTTCATTTTGGGAAGAATATCCTACTTTGAACCAGACATTTTCACTTACGTAGCTAAAGAGAAATTGTAGTTTGTGGCACTACTTTGAAAATAAGTGAAAATTGATAGCAGTTCTGTGAACTCTGTAATAACTGGGAATATCGGGGGAATTCATCAGACAGATTTGAGTAGCCCAGTCACCACCTCACTACTGCATGTAGGATATAGGACCACGTAAGATCTTATATTTTGTACCTGAAGTCTTAACCCCTTTTTTAGTTTTAAAATAAACCTATAATTAGAAGTTTCATGATTTTCTTCCTATATCATAATGGATAATCTTTTATTATCCTCATATTAAGCTACCAGGAATTTATTTTAAGTTACCAGGAATTTATTTTATTTATTTTAATTAATTAATTAATTTGTTTTAGAGAGAGAGCGACCAGGGCAGGGAGGGTGTGGAACAACAGAGGGAGAGGGAGAGAATCTTCAAGGAGACTCCCTGCTGAGCACAGAACTCAGTGTGGGGCTTGATCCCAGGACGCTGAGATCCTGACCTGAGCCGAAATCAAGAGTCCAATGCTTAACCAACTGAGCCATCCAGGTGACCCTCACCAGTAATTTTAACTCCCTCAAAAGAACCCTCAGATATCGTATCCTTGTATAAATTTGGATCACATATTGTAATAAAAAAGGGAAAACTTTTATTAACTCTCAAATATTGCATGAAATAGAAAATCCATAAATCCAAGGTAAGTACTTTTTTATATGTATCATAAAAGTACATGACTACTTATACTCTGGATTTATTATGTTTGCTGAAAAATAGCTAACCTTGTCAGAGAAACTTTTAACATTTTCTGAAGGGTTCTAGAAAGAAATGAAAACTACTAAACAGGCAATTTTATTTTAAGGTTGTGAGCTTGCCTGGGGAAAGAAAAGACATGGAAGAAAAGTGTATGCATATTGAGATGTCTGAATTGCATGAAAACTTTTGATCTCTTCCTTGCCAAAAAATCAGGATTCAAAATTACATTATGTATGAAAACCTGGAATATATGCATTCACTCATTTGACTGTATTTTCATAAATCTGCAATCACAAATGTCTAAATGATACAAGTTTTCCATATCATATTTGTAGGAAATCCCAGCCAGGATATTTTATTCTTTATTTGGAAGAGAAAAATAGCTAGACACATCTTACTAAAAGAGCTAAATATGCATGCCATTTTAAAGAAAACACTCTGTAGACGATCGTGAGGTCTATTTAAATGTATGGAATTTATATATATATGTATATAAAGAGGTATGTATGTCCTATTTTCTTCAAGAAAATAATTACTTTAAAAAATAAAATTGTTTTATAAAGTATATTAACAGGTGAAATAGTAAACATTTATAAATACCTTGTCACAAAGTGCTTGCTCATTGCAATGATTAAGCAAGACTGGAATTATTTGGTTTTTGGGCAAAAACCATATGATATTCTGTTTAACTAGTCTATGGTTTCTCAGCCTTGATGTTTTGGATCTGGCAATTCTTCATTACAGGTTTCCATCCTGGGCATTGTAGTACGGTTAGCAGGATCCCCATCTTCTTTTCATTAGATGCCAATAGCACACCCCACCCAATGCAATTCTAACAAATAATTTCTCTCGACATTGTGAACATTGTGAATTGTATTTCCAGTGGGGCAAACTGCCCCTGGTTGAGACCCATCATATGGCAGAATAGCTGAAATCAGAGCACTTCACCTTGCCCACATTCGTTTTTCTACTATGTGTGTACATACACACAGAGACTAAAAAGAACACTAAAAAAATCAAAGAGAAGAGTGATCTATTGGTTAACAATATGATAAAAACAAATAAAAAATAACACATGCATACTTTTGCATATTCATGAAACAATAGTAACAACAAAATTTGTCCTGCAAGAGCGAACAGAAACTTCATCAGAAGAGGAAGTAAAGCAAATAATAATAACAATAATAATAATAATAATAATACATTTCAAACATTATCACCTGGAGACATCTATTGCTACCACAGTAAATTTAATTTTCATATATCAAAATGTCCACTAACTATATAAGGAGAAAATACAATATTGCAGTGCACATAAAGGGGTGATGATATGCATGTCTTCACACAGCCATGCGGCTGAAGCTAGAATGAACTGAGTATTACCAGTCTACTAAATAATACATCCAAGGTAGATCTAAGCAAAAGCATTTGCAACATACCTCAAGGGTAAACTCATACATAATAAATGTTCTGCAATACTCAAAGTTTATCAATATACTTAATAATAATCTGATTCACTGGCTAATTCTGAACCCCGTTTGGTGACACGCTACCTCCTCAGGAAAGTTCAAGATTCTGCACACCCAATTACTCCTCAGCCACAACAGCTCCTTTCTCATTCCTTACTTAAGAAGAAAAATACATAGTCTGAATCAAGGGCACAAAAGAGTTCTCAAGGGGTTATAGAGAGATCATCATAGGAGGATATGAAACTTTTAGAGAGAGGAGTAAATGGGAGTCAAAAGTTCACTTTCTCTGTGGACTAATTTCTCTTTCCCTCACTGCAGCTACAAAATTGAGAAGGGAGGTTTTAAGGGAAGTCCTGCTTTCAGCATCTTTAGGGAAAGAGGACAAAGCGATCATCAAACTCCCATGAGGTCCTGACCACACACCAGCTACAGCTTCAGTGGTGTCTACAGACTCATGACAAGCACATGCTCCAAAATGTCACTTGTGTGATCCATAACTCTAACATAGGCTCATGGTTTTGAAAATGGAGACAAACATTTGTGGAAACTAGATCTACTCTTCAGGCTACAGGAAGGACTCAGATGTTAAATGAAGCAGGAGAGAAAGACAACATCGCTTTGAACACACAACTTTAAAAATCATTTGCCTGCATATTTCTCATGCCTCTTCCTTATCTTTACCTCCTGTCTCATTTACTTTATACATACTCTCTTTCACCTAACTAGTCAAACTAGAGAGCTGAAGAAATTTTTGCTACAAACAAAATCTGTTCCTTTTTTGATCCTGGTTTCCATCTCCCTGCAGAACTCCCCTTTTCCCTCCACTGCCACCTAGATCAAATGCTTTGCCTTAATGCTGAGTAATGTGGTCATTCCTGGTGACCGGAATATATCCATGGAAGTTTTATTTCAGACAATATCCTCCCATTTCCTTTGTCTCATTACCTCTAATGACTTCCTTGGCCACTCCACCTAAGCCAATTGCAGCCATCATAAACACTCCTCCTCCAAAATCACATTCAAGCTTCCTTAAATCCTCTGGTTTGTAATTCCAGTAATATTCCTGAAAACAGACAGTGAAATAGTGCTTATTGAGCCATCTTTGATAAAAGACATTGTAGTTATTGATGGTGATGAAAATTATGGCATTTTATAATCCATTGTGGACAAATATAAAATAAAATAAATTATTAAAAATAAAGGGTAAAAATCTACGAAGACATACAGACTATAAGACATCAAATCTTACTATTAGTTTCAACAAAGTATTATCAATGTGCTATAATATTTATAAACATTTACTCCCATTTTCTGTATATTGCCATAGATTGGTAACAAACCATTTGAAAGCCAGAAACCAGTTTGTGGACCACAGTTTGAGTAGAATTGCATTAACTTCTCTTCCCTTTATATCTTTTCTTTGCATTCATCTGGCAAACTCCAATTCCAGATGACCTGTCTTTCCCCATGCTTCCAAAGACAGCTGGAAGTTATCCCTCCCAAAGGCCAATCTCTTAACCGGTGTTTTGGATCCTACTTAACTTTATCCTCTAAGAAACCTTACATGATCAACCTTTTATTTTTTTTAATCATTTTTTTTAATTTATTTTCAGCATAACAGTATTCATTGTTTTTGTACCACACCCAGTGCTCCATGCAATCCGTGCCCTCTCTAATACCCACCACCTGGTTCCCCCAACCTCCCACCCCCTAACCTCTTCAAACCCTTCAGATTGTTTTTCAGAGTCCATAGTCTCTCATTGTCTTTTTTTCTCTTTCTAATTCTCAACTTGTTACAATAATCTGGATCCTTCTCATGGCTTTGTTTTCATTTTTTTACATGCCCCCAACATTGTTCATCTTAAAAAATGAAGTTTTCCCTCTCTTTCTCTCCCCCTTCATGACCAAACTTCTTAAAAAATTTGGTTTCCTCTAGGGGCGCCTGGGTGGCTCAGTGGTTAAAGCCTCTGCCTTCGGCTTAGGTCATGATCTCAGGGTCCTGGGATCGAGTTCCGCATCGGGCTCTCTGCTCAGCAGGGAACCTGCCTCCTCCTCCTGTCTCTCTCTGCCTGCCTCTCTGCCTACTTGTGATCTCTCTGTCAAATAAATAAAAAAAATCTTTAAAAAAAAAAATTTGGTTTCCTCTATATCTGACTTTACCATCTTAATTCCTAACATCACTCCACTTGATTCTATTTCCACTACTCAACTAAAAGAGTTCTTTCTAAGGTAACCAAAAATCTCAATTTTGATACTCTCTATAAAGATTTAAGTACTATATAGTACTACTGATTTCTTCTAAGAACTTTTTTTTTTCTCCCCCTTTTCAGAGTCTCTGAAAACCTACTGACCTGCTTACCTAGCTCTTTTAATTTATTTCTTTGTGGAACATTTCACCTTTATCTAGATTATTAAATATTGGGTTTTCTTCTCCATTTTCCAGGCTTTTTTTAAACTTCATCTGCACTCCATACCTATCCCATCAACCCTAATAATAACCCCAAATGCTTGCGAATTCCAAATTTACTTCATACTTAATCAATTCCATGGCAAGTTTTATTTTCACATTTTAATGTATCTGATAGGAGAATGCATCTTTCAATAGATGGGGTCTCATATTTTAATTGAATTTTTTTTTCCTCAGTGACATGAATAATGTGCATCTTAAAATCCATTGTTTCTTAGATTTACTATAATACAGTTATAACCAATTTTAATCTTCCTTCTGAAATCCAGACCCATAGAACTACTCATCATTTCCACTTGAAAGTCTATAGCAGTCCTCAGTAAAAACCTTATTGTTGGAACACATTGTATTCTATATGAATGATGAACCCTGGGACCCTGTAAATGGACTAAAACTCAACATGTTAAAAATTGATCAAATGATCTCCTCCTTCTTCCATGTTTATCCATCTCCCAAACACCTCAAAATATGATATTTATCTAATGTTCATTGTTCAGTAAATGCCAACCTCACTTATCCATATATATAAACCAGAAACCTAAATGACAATCTTTATATATTTATCTCCTCAAATCAGGCATCAAGTCCTTTTTATTTTATCACCTAAATATTTCTCTAAATACCTTACCTTTCTCCATTTCCACCAATCCACTTTGGTACAAGTGAACATCATTCCACCTGGAACTCTGTAATGGCCTTCTAACTGCTTGGCCACAGCCATTTGTTCTCCTTTCTCATCTTTACTTTATCCTGTGGTCAGGGTGATATAATAATGTCATCCATGTTTAAAACCCATTGGTACCCTCTCATTGCTGGTGTACTCCTGGAAGGCCATGTATTTTCTGGCTATTTCCTGTTGATCAAGCCTCACCTTGAATTTCAGTCTTCCTTATTTTCTTAATTTCATTCATTATACCGCCAGTATATAGTACAGTTCCCAGGATATCATAGAAACTAGGTAAATATCTGCTAAATATTTGTGTCAAGATGGTGCTGGTCTAGAAAATCCTCCCAATCTAAGCATATGTGTGATCGTAAGACCGTGTCTTCAAAAATACATATTCCTTATTGTATTTATCAATGGTATAGGTTTCCTTTAGAAGAAAATTATTTATTAATTATATTTATTTGTTAGATTGTTGTATTTTTGCCTTGATTTTTTAAAAAACTTTCCAAACCACAAAGTTTCCAAATTACACAATTATTTTAATCATTGTATATTTGTTTTAAATAAAAATTTAAGATATGTTGTGGTCCTTTTTGGAATAATAGCTTTAATTCTATAGTAGTTGTTATGAAGAGTTATATTAAGGATTTATTGCTTTAATGGTGACTAGCCAGTGTTTCTCTGTCATTTCTATATTCCCAGGTTTATTTCAATTAGTATAATAATCTCATTAATTTAAGACATATAGGGCCTGGGTGGCACAGTTGATTAAGTGTCAACTCTTGGTTTCTGCTCAGGTCACGATCATAGGGTAGCAAGATCAAGCCCCACATTTGGCTCTGTGCTTAGCATGGAGTTTGCTAGAGATTCTCTCTCTCCCCCTCTCTCTTTGCCACTTAGGCTTTCTGTCTCTCTCTCTAAAATAAATTAAAAAAAAAAAAATCTTAAAAAAAAAAGACATATGTTAAGACCCAAGCAGTCAATTTGCAGAAAGAAAAGTAACTCAGTTGGGTCAATTAGAATCTTTTATTAAATTAATATTGGAGGCTTCTATAGCAGAATGTAAAAGGATGCTATTATGAAGAGACGAATGGCATAGATTAAAATATGGCTTTGTGCTTTACACACTGAGTATATTTTCAATTGACAACTCTTCATAGAAGAAAAGTTGAGCTTTAAAAATATTTAGTATATTGTATTCATTTATATGTAGAGCAATTTACCACTTGGCATAAAATTAAAGAGTGCCTGTATACTTTGTTAGTATGTAACAAGACACAGGAGCAAGCCTGTAGAAACTTGGTAAATACCATGTGCCATTACATGCTTTTGTTTCACTTTTTATAAAATGGAAACTAACTCCATAAAAGATTTTAAAGTTTTTTTTTTTAAATCTATGAAAGTAGTGCCACTTTTGATATCCAAACTAGAATTACCTGAAGGATTTTAAGATATGAAGTTTTTTTATAATAATGAACTAAATTACTTCTTAAACCTGTCTTTTGGCTAATGTCTATAATTATACTAATTTTCTGGAGGTAAAATCATCCATATAATGAAATTCCCTGGGTCTCTTGGGCATAAGATAATGAGAAGTGCTTCTATACTTTGCAAATGCATTATGTTCACAAACAGCATTAACAGTTAATCTTATGAAAGTTTTCAATTCTTACACTTGTAACACACTAAAATAATTCAAATTGTTTTATCCTCATAGCAGCAAATTACGTAAAACTACTTTTCAGAACATATTATAAAGTGTATTTTGAGTTAAAAAACTAGACATTCTGATTAATTTTAAATATTATTCATCAAGATCATGTGTAAACTCTGTATCTACATCTTTGCTGGTCACATATGTATAAATACATTATTGAATAACCTACTTATTTCATTCCCTGAGTATTTTCATGTGAAATATACCTGATAATAAACTTATTTTTATTTTATTTTAATATAATATATAATTACTTCTATTATGTAATTTGCATTCCAGAAATAAATAATCGGGGCCTCATCCCATATTTGTTCTGTGTGCTTGTTTTCTTAAGTCATAAATATTCAGAAAATAATGAATAACTTCTGTAAGAGAATGTCAAAATTCAAGAAAATAAGGAAGATAGTAAACTTTGTTATTATTCTAGCTGCAAGTTGGAAAGAAAGAGTTGAATGCCTCATTTTGGCTTTAGAATAAACTATTTGTCTCTTATATTTAAACAAAACACGCTGGGTTCCAATGTTAGAAAGCTGACACTGTAATTAAATCTACATATGATTCTAGGTCTCCTTCCCTTACTAATTAGAAACCATAAAAAATATAATGATATTACAGAGTATAATATTACATACTGTATGTTATAACAAGATTCTATCACTCTAAAGGTATAATTAGTAGAAGTATATTAAGGAAATCATTACTTAATTACTTATTACTTATCGGAAACAAAAATTATTATTACTCCAAATCTAAACATCAACCTATACATGTATAAAACTTTACAATATCAATAAGAACCTTTTGAAAGGATATATTTTGTATTTCTGGGTACATGTATCTGGAAGGCAAAAATTAATAGAGGATGAGAAATTTCAAATTTATCTATAGCATATTATTATTTTACTTAATAAAAGATCACAAGCTAATTATATAAAACTAGGAAATTAGGATTTAATCATTGTTCATCAGAAAATGCAAACAAGGTTTTAATACATTTCTATTTAACAATCAACCACCTATTAATTTTATTTCTTATACTATTTTCTTTGTTGTTGATAGAGAGAGGGAAGGGCAGAGGGAGAAAATCTTAAGCAGGGTCCATGCCAAGCACAGAGCCTAATGTGGGGCTTGACCTAATAACCCTGAGATCATGACCCAAAGTAAAATCAACAGTCAGACGCTTAATGGAGTGCCTGGGTGGGTCAGTCAGTTAGGCGGCTGCCTTTGGCTCTGGTCTTGATCCTAGGGTCTTGGGATGGAGCTCCACATCTGGCTCCCTGCTCAGCGGAGAGCCTGCTTCTCTCTCTCCCTCTGCCCGCTACTGTGCCTACTTGTACTCTCCATCTCTGTGTCAAGTAAATAAAACCTTTAAAAAAAAAATTTAAAAAGAGTCAAACGCTTTACCAACTGAGCCACCCAAGCGCCCCAATCTCTTATACTATTTTTAGAAACTCATTTTTATTTAGAAGCAAAAAGAATAGGTGTCTTGGTTGTGAGGGCAATCTAGCTATGATATCCATCACCCCATTGATAGGGTTGATTTCAGTGATCTGGCTGGCTAGGTATGTGTCCCTTTCCTTCCTCACATCTTCAATGCTTTCCTCCTGAAACTGCATGCTAGGTCAAAGAGGATGACCTTCCCTGACAGAGGAGGACAGTTCTTAGATCAAGAATATATGAGTAGCTGCCTTCCCCTGATACAATCTCCAAACAGCTCTCAAGGTCCATTTATAGAACATAAGGTAGTCAAGCATCTAAGACTCCAGACACATTCAAACATCCAAATCAGGTGCTACAAGTGGCAGTCTGCTCTTCTTAAAAAAAGAGGGAACAAATGTCTTGTATAGCATGATGATATGTGAAAAATGTCTTTTATGCTTCTCTTGGTTTATATTTCTCCTGAGAACGTAAGCACTAATTTGAACTAGTGCAAAGGGTGATGAAGTATTTTCTTATTATAGCTTTTAAAAATCTTCTTTTTCTGCTCTTAAAGAAGTGAATTTTCATTTTCTGATCCAGACAACATTGCTGCTACAAATTCCTACTAGTCAGATAGAAACTGAAGACCTATGAGAAAGTGAGCTGTTCAGAATGAAACCAATGACCTTGGCAAGGCCATTCCCATAAGCCACAAGACTTGTCACTAACTTTTGCTTTACTCAGCTTGAGTTGTTTCTCTCTGACAGAAATCATGAGTCAAGTCAGTATCTGCCTCTGACATGGCGCTGCCAGGCCACACATAAGAATATGGCAGCCATTCCATTTCCAGATATTGTATCTCAAGGTGGGTATATTAGGCAACTGAAACAATACTGGTCATCTACAGAGGGGTTCATTTTCTCTACTTTATTATTGGAAAACAAAGCACATCTTACATTGACATGTTGTACTGATCTTTCATAAAGTCTACTGTACATCTATAGTTAACCATAGAACTTGCACCCATCTCACCTGAAGTAGGGTCATGTACTTTTTCCTTCTTCTCGTAAACAGTATCTTAATGGGCTCAGTCAGCATAGAAAATATAGCAATGTTACTACAAAACCCTTCCAAATCTCCTAAATCATGAAAAGTTACCTCTCAATATAACTCATGCATTGTCTCAATTTTACTTCATTCTTTATCCTCTGACAGTTAATTGTTCTTCATAACATATGTTGAAATTGTCTCTTAACCAGGCTATAAAGACTGTTTTCCAAAATAGCTAATATACTTATGATGTCTACATTGTGATTGATTGGGAAGCTGAGAGCCTCCGCTGACCAGAAAATTCTCTAAGAACACCAGGCTAATCATTCTTTATGGATAATGAACCTAGTCCCAGGCACAGCACTATGGTCTTCAGGTTAATCATAGCATTCCTATTTTCTAGCATATATCTGATAGATCTTGAAGGAGAAGTTCTATATACCTATATGTATATGGAGAAAGATGAGTATATGGAGAAAGATATTCCCCTAAACTGGCTCTCCATATCTTTTTGTTATATTCTTATCTAACAATATAAAATATATTCTTATACAACATATAATATATAGCATATTCTATATAACAAGAATATACAATATATATTCTTATATAACAATATATAATTATATAACTAATTATATCTCTTATATTCTTATATAACAAAGAACTTTAACTTACAGTCACTGGGTGAATTTTAAAATAATATTGATAATTGTTACTGTCTATAGTCATCTTTCTTTATATACATAAAATGCACTGTGTATGGTAAAATATACCAGTTTCCTTCATTATTACTGATAGAGATGGTTCACCCTTCTAGGTGACAAGGACCACTGCAGTTATAACAGGCATACTCATCCCTTCACCTTCTTCTTAGATTGCATGAGTGAGTTAGGTCCCACATAGACACTGGCTTATAGTATATGGCCCAGGAATAAGGAAGAAACACATCTGGAGAGGGAGCACATGTTCATTTTTAGATCCTGAATGATAGGTTGGTTAAGTTTGCTCTGAAAGAAGCTTAAAAGTTTTTCCAGCTTTAATATTTACCCATCACAGAGTGACAAAAACCATATTGTGTCTCTAAGGTGTCTTCTTCAATTAAACATGCAGCATCCCTGGGAATGCTATTTTCCTAAGCAGGCTCTCAATACTCCATTGGCCTTGTTGGCATTGGATAACATTTCTGAAAGTGGTGTGAAGCTCAGAGAAACACATGTACAACTGTTTTTGTTGTTTTTTTTGTTTTTTGTTTTTTGTTTTTTGTTTTTTTTTATAAAACTGGTGATAGGAGCAAAGTTGAGAAGTCAGGGGCTCTTCAGGAGAAACAAGCTAGCATTTATCGAGCCCCTACTATGGTGCCACAAACTTTACAAATGTCCCCTACAAGACTTAGAAGCAGCTATTTTGATCAGGTATTTCTCTCTTTCTTTTACAGTGCAATTCATCCAAAAACATATATTTGATAAGCATTTGCCATATGACTCCATGAAAGTTGGACACTTGTGAAGGATGGAGAGGTAACTTGCCCTTAAGAAGTTTATAAACAAAGAAAAAAGGGACACTTAAAGAGGCAGTGAGTGCTATAAAACATAGGACAGGTGACTCTACTATCCAGTAAGTATCACAATCAATGTGTGTTACCCAGACCGGTGTCATTTATACCCTGTGAACTCATCTGTAAATTAAGTACAGACATTGGAATGTAACAAAAAGGAAGTTTGACAATAATTCAATACTGAATCATATCCAAAAGCCTAATCATTTTGGGGGTCATTCTGATAATTCTGATTACTCATACTTACTTATTTTTACAAAAGTTTTGGTCCATGATAGTTTGGAGTTTAAACAAAGAAAAGAGCTAGTCTTTCACCACACTATTTTGAGAAACATTAACCCCCATGTAACTGTGGGCAGAAGAAAGATAACCAAGAGGAAAAACTAGTTCATTTGATTTGTGAAGCATCAGAACTCATGTTCTCTTCAATAAGGCTGGTGGAAAAAAGGCAAGAGTGGGGATATCATCATGTGAAAAATGAGAGAGGAACCCAAATTTCAATCCCCTTTCTAAATTATGGCAATTTATAAACATCTGAATCAAGATTCAAACCCAACTTTAAAGATAAAGTTTGTACATGTCCCATTTTCCTCAAAGTACCATAAGGAAATTGATGATGGGTGAATGAATGATGTTTTCCCATCCCATAGAAGTGAGTTTAGAGTCTGCTTTGAACTACACTGTTTCTCTAGGACATAACTTAATATTTTTGTTGTTTCTGTTAGGATTAAAATACAGATCGAAAGAAAAAGAGATGAACAGTAAAGAAACCAATCTCCAGAGGAAGGGGGAAAAAAAAAAGACCTTTACAACTGCCGAATTTCCTTGAAATACAGTTTCTGACACACTGAAAACCTTCTGGGTGGTTGTACCCAGCTTTAGTTTTCCCATTGTTCATGGTACCTTGTACCATCTAAAGTATACAAAAAGACAAGAAATATTTCAGTTAATTTTGTATAATATTGTATTTTGTGAATATAGAACTAAATCTTTGGTTCCAAATGTTAATTTGTAATGTTGCTTTAAATCTCATGAACTAATAGATGTTTTATGGGAAAGTTTCATTATCCTTTATTTAGCTAGGGCAAATCATTTTTTAGACTTATAGGACGCTATGTGTTTCAGAGACCACCCAAGCATTTTTTTCTGTGGATTGGCAAGATGCCATTCAGATATAAAATTCATACACCTATAATAAACAAAAATGTAACTTAATCATTGATTCCACCTGATCACACAGTCCTTATCAGAATCATGTTCAACAGTGCATTTGTTGTCCTGACTCCTGCAAGGCATTAAGGCATCATTTGCCAGGTATGGAAATAGTCTACATCTGTAATCTCAGTCCCCAAATCAAGATAAAGGGATGATTTTATTCATTCTAGGATAAGAGATTTCCTGTGGAGAAGTGGAGTAAGGGCAAGTAGGGAAAAATCCAGGCGTGGAATAAGGATCATAACCAGGACTGGGTATTGAACGAAGGAAACATAAATTGGAGCCTTCACTGAGGTTATGGTAAGAAAGAAGTGTCCCAGAGCTTCCAGCATCCTTGGGGACTAAGGTTCAGGATCGGAGCAGGGATTTGGGTGAATTAGGAGTAATCATGGAATGTGATGAGAATGGATGGCCTTTGAGGCAGTGCCACTTCATGTGATGCAGTTGGTGGAAGGGCCTGACCTGGTGATGGAAGTTCAGAATTCTGAACTGAATTCTGCACACTGAAGAGGCCCGTGGTGTTGTCACCAACTACTGTGGGCGGGCTTTGCATGGACAATTGTCCAGTGCACTTGTTCCCAAACTTGTGCATGTATCTGAATGAATAGATGTGTTTGTTGACAATGCAGCTTCCCGGACCCACCACAGAGATCTGGAGTTGTCCCAGGAACCTTTACTTTAATAAGGCTCTGAAGTAATTCTAAAGGATATTTCTTACAAGAAAGCATGATTTAGGAGGTAAAAATGAGGTAAAAGAACTTGTAGAAGCTACCTCCAAATTAGGAGCTTCAAAAGCTGTAACAAATATATAATCTAATAAAATGTTTCTTGAGGGTACAAATAGGAAGACAAAATTTAACATTCAGTACCACTTCTTCTTAATTAGGTTATAAGATAGATAACACATTATGATGCCTCTATTTTTTAGAAGCTATTAAAAAATTGTTGGGGCACCTGGGCAGCTCAGTTGGTTAAACATCTGACTTCAGCTGAAGTCATGATCTCAGTGTCATGGGATTAAGCACTCTGAGGCGAGCCTGCATCTCCTGCTCCCTCTGACCCATCTGTGTCCCCACTTGTGCTCTCTCTCTCTCAAATAAATAAATAAAATCTTTAAAAAAAAGGAAATTGCTAAAACTTTTTTGAGGTTTTTCAGTTCAGTTCATGGTAACCAAGATATTATGTGCATGGCAGGTAATCAGAGAAAGGGAAGTTGATTTTAAAGTAAAAAAAAAAAAAAAAAAGGGGGGGGTGTTCAAATCCCAGGTTTTTTTGTTTGTTTTTTCCCTTAGTGAATGTGTCATAATTTTTGAGTTATTTAACTGTTCTACATGTCAGATTCCTTAGAGATAAGATGGAAATATTGTACCTGTTGAAAATAATTAATGTGAAAAATTGGTAGCGCATGTACAAGTTTCTATTGCTCTACGTGGGACTTAGAAGCATTCCACAATTTTTTAATGGATTGATGAATGAATGAAAAAATATTTGGATGGTAGAAATTCCTTTTGTGGAAATAAATAAAAGGTTGACTAATTCAATGCGTTAGCTTCCAATATAGTTTTGTACGTGATAGACAATTATTATTTTTGATTACCTGATTTTTTTTCTTTTTTCCATTTTTATTTTTACCCAATAGAGTCACCAGTGTAATCATTCTCTCTTTCATCCTGCTTTGCTTTCATATCCTATGTAGCCTTTGTGTAAATCCTTAAAAATACAATTCAAACATCAGCAGAGTCAAACAGCCTTTAGATCCACTGCTGTTTAACTAGAGAGAAAAATTAATTATTTTATGTGTCTTGAATTTTGAATATCCTTCCCATCTTCCTCAGTCCTTTTGTGAATCTCCAGAGTATGGACTGCCAGTAGTCCACTGAAGTTCCCAATTACTGGGGCTGTCTTCCATGTTAACCCTTCATTTGGCCTCATTTACAGGCATCGCTGACTCATCTTGATTTCACTGGGAGTGAGGCAGAACTAGAATTTTCCTTGTCACATTCCATTTATTTCCCAGCACATGTTGTGGCATACATTAAGTTCATTTTCTGCAGAGTTGTTATTGAGGTGTAGAACCACACACAGTTGGACAGCATTGTGCTCTGCAAACGGGACAAAGATGAATAAGGCAGACAAAAGGACAGGCAGGAGAAGGTGACTTTTCCAATCTGTAAAGTACACTTCACACTGTGGAGAGTCCCAGGTTTGTCCCAGAAGTAGAAGAAACTCTGTGACTTAGAGGTGGATGGCACTTTCCTATTTAAAAGTGATTTCATTTATATGATTTAATATTCATGACAACACTCTGACAGAGGTACCAATTTAATGCTTGCTTTAGAGGCCAAAAGTCTAGGGCTTGGAAATGTATGAATTGAACAAAGTCAACACAGGTAATAAAT
The DNA here is from genome assembly GCF_002288905.1 of Enhydra lutris kenyoni. Taxonomy (NCBI): domain Eukaryota; kingdom Metazoa; phylum Chordata; class Mammalia; order Carnivora; family Mustelidae; genus Enhydra; species Enhydra lutris. The sequence continues at coordinate 94,938,643 of NW_019154086.1, forward strand.
TGCATGCAGCACTTAATGTGAAATCCCAAAATTATTACATGTCTCCTAATGGCTGGGTCCTAAAGTAAATAAATATATAAAAAGAAGGAAACGTTGCTTGGGTCTTCAGTCATCAATTACCTCATAAAAGATTGGTTGAAGGAAAATAACACATGGAAAATTTAATATTAATGAAAAGACACCTTGCTTTCCTTTTGGCTATCAATTCTTGACTTCACAGTTATCTCACTTAACAGCTATAGGCAGTTTCTGGTCTTGAAATCAATACCACTGATGTACCATGACACCAAATCTTTGATCTTGAACAAATTTTGTATACCTAGCTCTCAGTCATGATGCTGAGCTAATGTTTGATTGTGATATGTCAAAAAGTTGGAATTATGTGTTTGGAATTGGTTAAATAGTTTTTATTGCTCTACTCTGCCCTCTGAGAGGATTTCCCTTTACCATGTGTTTTAGGGCCACCCCTGAGTAAGACTGTGGTGTGGCATCACCAGAATTATGACTAGCTGTGACTCAGACCCCAGTTTTTTCTTTGTCTAGCATTTAGTCATAAGAACCTTCCAGAATGTCATAGATGTAAACTGATAGAACAACATCAGTAGAAAAAGGGAGATACTATTGTGGTCTTGGCCCCTGTAGATGTCACACATTTACTTAGTGTCTCATGTCCAGGCATACAGCCTCCACTAAGACCCAGTTGTGCACCAGAAGTCACTTTTGAAATGGAGAATAGTTTACTCTGTAAAAGATATTCCTGAACCCTAAAGATCCCTGCTTTGGTTCTTCTATTAAAATTTGTCAGACAGCCCACAGAACATCCTTATCCACTGGATTTTATGTGTTATATGTACTAATCAGCACAGCAACTTGCTCAAAACAAGTAGTCATCTAAGTCATGATAAGGAGGTAACAACAATTTTACCAAATGCAGCATGGCATGTAGTGTCTCAAAATCCCAATGTTCTATCTCTTTAACAATAGAGGCTAAAAGAGGAACGACTTGTTCCTTCTCTTAGAAAGAATGCTTTTGCCTGCCCTAAAATATTGTAATCCTCTAGACTTACCTTTGAAATGCCATAGAATTTATCCTCTATGCTCTGGCTTGTATGTGTTTTATTAGATAGCTAGACTGTGTATCAGTTTTGTTCACTATGTCTAGTTAGTAACATGTTATCAATAGAGTTGATCACTTGATGTTCTACAGAATTTCAAGATGTTAAAATTCCCTTTGGACTACAGTTTGACAAAGAGCAGGAGAGTAATATAGCCTTAGAGCAAGACATTAAAATGGACTACTGTATTCCTATGTAAATTCAAACAGCTTTTGATTTCCTGGTTAATGTGGATGTATAGAATGTTTTCATTAGTCTAGTTACCAAATGCCAGAGGTTATATTGATCTTTTCCAATAAAAATTCTGCATTCAGCACAATAGCTGTGCTTTGAGCTATTATGTGTTTAAGAAAAAGGTAAAATTTAACAAACACCTTTGATACCACATATCCAATCCTGCTTATAATATAGACAGAAAAGCCTATTTTGTTTATTAGGACATTCCCACAAGACCAAATGTTTTGTAAAGTATTTTGCCTTTGGAACCTTTCTGTAAAACAGATTTCACTTAGAGATTTAATGTAAAAAACAGGCAGAGATGGACCACCTCAGCTTAAATTGGAAATAGGGCTACCTTCACTCTGGTAGTTACTTGGTGAAAAAAGAATTGGTGGGGAAAAGAATGAAAGAGAGAAAGAAAGAAAGAAAGAAAGAAAGAAAGAAAGAAAGAGGAAGGAAGGAAGGGAAATAAAAACTAAGACTCCAAGAAGTACAATTAGAAACCATGGTCTTTTTTTTTTTTTTTTTAAGATTTTATTTATTTATTTGACAGACAGAGATCACAGGTAGGCAGAGAGGCAGGAAGAGGAGGAAGCAGGCTCCCCGCTGAGCAGAGAGCCCGATGCGGGGCTCAATCCCAGGACCCTGAGATCATGACCTGAGCCGAAGGCAGAGGCTTTAACCCACTGAGCCACCCAGGTGCCCCTAGAAACTATGGTCTTGAAGGAACAAAGAAAAAACATAATAAATGTCAAAATCATCCCAGATAGCCAACTACCCAATATATGAATCTTATGAATTTCTTCTACAACATACCTTCTGGGTATTTATTTAGACTCTATATAAACAGTTCTAGACAGCTAATGTTCCTACAGGGTTGAATTCCTTAATGTTCCTTCATTCTAATGAACCAATATTTAGATCAACACAATTTTCAACCTTAACTTATGTTCTAGAGATATTACTATGATACCGTACACAGAATTGGCCTTTGCTGCCTTTTGAAGTGATAGGGATAAAAGTATGATGGATGTGATTTATGGTTTTGGAAAAGTGTTATGTGTTAAATTACCCCCCCCCAAATTAAATTGAAGTCCTAACCCCTGGTACCTATGAATGTTGACTTTATTTGAACATAAGGTCTTTGCAGATTTAATCAAGTAAATATTTAGTCAAGATGACGTCATTATAATCCAATACACTTGTATCTTTGTAAGAAGACAGCTATGTAAGGGCAGAGAGATAAAAGGAGAATACTGTGTGGAAATGGAACAGAGATTACAGTAAGTCATTTAAAAGCCAAGGGACACCAAGACTCTCTGATCATTACCAGAAGTTAGGAGATGGGCATAGGAGAGATTCTCCCACAGAGTCCCCAGAAGGAATACACATAACTGACAATTTGATTTTTGAATTCTCAGCCTCTGGAACTGTGACATAACCAGTAGCTGTTGTTTTAAGCTACTCAATTTGTGGTACTTTGTTAAGACAGCCCTAGGAAACTAATACAGATAGATAGCCTTTCTACCGTGGTACTTAAAGAATGGATTGAAGGATTATATCAAAGTGATTGAGACAGATTTGGAGTTTAAAAGATTTGGACTTAAACACTCGTTGCATTACCTATTAGCTGCTTGATTTTGGGCAAACATCTTAATTCTAAAAATCTCAAAATATGCATATATTAAGTTGGAACCATAATAATAGTGCCTACTTTTTAGAACTTTGTGAGGTTAAAAAGTCAATGCATGTAACATGGTTAACATGTAGTATGTTCTCAGTAAATATTAGGTACTATTATTATTACTACAAAAACTTATACTCCAAAGAAAGAGTAGGGACATCTAATCTGACATTGACTCATTTACTACATAAATACTTATTCAGCAGCTTTTGTGTTACTCAGGAACTACATTAGGAGTTTGGAGCACATGTTGGAATGACATGAAATAAATTCTATTAGTAGATATTGCAGTTTTTTGAAGGAAACACTAAATTTTAAGCAAATAAGTCAAAGGAAGAATTTCAGAAAATTTCAGATAATAAAATTTGTGAAAAAAATAGAACTTTGTGGGGTGAAGGGAACTGACTTGGGAATATATAGAAGGCAACCACTTTAGAGAAAGTAGATTTTGAAGACTTGCCTATTCTAAGAAAACATTTGTTAACTCATAAAATCATTTTAAAAATGAATTTATGTATTTTGAAAACATGGTTTGGATAGTCATATGTCCCAAATGGAAATATGTTCTATTTTAAATGAAGAGAGATAACCAGAAAAAGTAACTCAAAGGTGGAGATAGGAATGAATGTGTTAGGAATGAAACAAATAGGTAACACAAGACAAAAATAATTAAATCAATGGGGTTTTTAGTCCTTCCATTCCTTCTACTTAGGGAAATTGGCTTTGGTTTAGCTAGTTGTGTCCCTTCCATCCCACTGAGGAGAAGGCTACTATTTTTAGAATAGTAGGATTTGGGACAATCAATTAAGAGATTGAAGAAGTAACCAAAACAGAAAAGCCATATAGGTCTTGTCTAGGAGAAAAAGCAATGAGGGTCAATCATTCTCCTGAGACTATTTTCAGTGGTGAGAGCCATATGAACATAGAATGTCAAGGGTGTTCATGAGAGAGTGTTATGCCAGTGAGGAGAGAGTGTTATGCCAGTGAGGTGAGGTGAAGGCAGAGGTAGATGTGAGTGGACAGGAACCCAGAAATTTATTTCCAGGAGTTATGAGCATTTAGAGAATGGGCAAGAAGACAGATTTTAATAAGATTTGCCATGACTAAGTATTTCAACATATTTCGGACTTCTAAGAAAAGCAAGTAAAACTATGATATATTGTTCAGGGTGTGCTTCCATAAAGACATCATAAACTATGGGTAGAAACCTCAGGGACCATGGCATCTACAGGTTACAAAATCCTGTGCTTCTTCCACCTGACCCTGACCCATCGTCGTCCATCTGTTCAGATGGTGGCCTGAGTTCTCTGGCCTGCCCAACATCTCTCCTGATTCCCCCCACCAAAAAAAAAAAAAAAAAAAAAAAAAGATAGCTCCTTAGAATTTAACAATTGTATAGTTAATCAAATAAGTACAGAAGAAAATCCATTTTCTTTGTGCTGAAGCATAGGTGAACCAGTTACCATGAGCTGCTACTGGGACTCCATCTCACTTAAGAAGGAGTTTCCAGTTTGTCCAGTTTAACCCCTATCTGAGTCTCTTTGGTGTCTGGCATCCAAATAACCTATTTCATAACTGTGGCCGCAATTTTTGCAGGGGAGCAGTTTTATCCTATACTCTAGACTATCCTTTACTTTAAGCCTGGGGATGGCTTGGACTTGTTCATTTCAACTCTTTGGCTCACCTTCTTTTAAAGAATCTTCATTTTTGTTTGTCCTTGCTTGTATGAGATTCCTAGAATCACCTAAAATCATCTGAGACTTCACCCAAAACTTACACCTTCCCAGGGCTACATATTTGAAGCCCGCGCCTAACGCGCCGCCATTTTCCCGTTTTGCTGACCATTGATTCTTGACACCTTAACTGACTATGCTGAGTTCTTTTGGAACTTGGTCTCTAACTGCTGGCCCTCTCAGAGTCTCCAGCCCTCAAAACTGTCTTTCTTAACCTTAACATTTAAACCACAGTCCCCTTTTCTTTACATATTCTATGCTAATGGCTCTAGCAAATGGTTTGTCCTAAACCAGAGTGCTTGAAAAATACAGGCTGTCTACTCAAACCCAAATATACCAAGTTTGAAATATGCAATGGAAAATCAAAAGTGATTTTTTTCAAGCCATTATTGGTATCCAAAGAGCTTTAAAGATGAAAAATAAATACTGTTCTTATAAGTACTAAATCAGCTTTAATAGCAAGTTGATATTCCTTAAGAATGTCTATACCCTTCTGTCTGCCTCTCTGCCTATTTGTGATCTCTGTCTGTCAAGTAAGTAAATAAACAAAATCTTTAAAAAAAAAAAAGAATGTCTATACCTTTATCATCCTACACAAATTTTTATACTTAGAAGATGATTGAGTATAGGGGAATGGAATTCATCAATTGGGATTAAAAAGCCCTATAATTCCCAAGTCTATTGGTTTACTAAAACCAATTGAATGATTAAATAATTAAATTATGCTCAAAAATCTCTTAATGATTTCTTACTCATAAGATCAACGATGTTTGTTAGAAAATGTACTTATAATTAAAACATATATATCAGCATCACTGTCATTTAACTCAAGCAGACAGCTGTTCAACATATTCTCTGATTCCTTTCCTTTTTCAACTCTATTCTCTTTTGCCTTTATAAAACATATTCCTCTTCTGAGCATGGTATACCTTGTATCTTAACATTTTTTCTTCAGAAATCTCATGTACCAATGATATTCATATCTTTACTATAGTATTCATTTATCTTTATTATTTTCTATTCCCATCCCAGGCCCACCTTTTTTTTTTTTTTTTTTTTTTTTTTTTTACATTTCTCTGATGTGTTTCAATGGATTTCTTTTTGAGGCCAAATGTAAGATGAATCTGAAGCCATTAAAGTGTTCATGTATTTGGTTATCAAGCATCCTTGCAACAACTTTGGCCTCAGTCTTTGTCCAGGGCATATATCCACTGTGCCTCTTTTCATATAGGTAACCATGTTCCTTCCTGGAGCCCTAATAGTAATTTGTACATAACCTCCTCAAACTGCACACTTGGATCCAAGTTAGAAAGGGCAGACTCACTGTCAGTCTTAACGCTGTCTGTAGAGGAATATGGTGACAGACAGCCTGTGCTTTGACTCTGTCAGCTCTTTAGGAAATTACATGCAAGGATAAAGAGGACATCTTGCTTGCTGATAAAAAACATTCTCTATTCTCTTTTTTACTACCATATATTGAATAACACCATAAGGCATACATCATCAGATGCCTAATATAGTAAATGCATAATTAAACACATTAATTAAAAAAAATGAGCCTTTACAAAGATGATTATGTTTTATACAGAAAAAGGAGAGGTATTTCAAAACGGTATACAAAGCTTTCTGTCCTGCAGGGAAACTCAACCAGCAACAGCATTAAAAAACCTGTGGATGTCAGGAGGTAGGCATCTGTTCCCACTGTTACATGTGAGGTGCTTTATTTGTGATGTCATTTATAGCAAGCCCTAGGAAGATGGTATAATTATTCCCATTTTACAGCTGAAACCGAGAACTAGAAAGTGATTCACCAAGTAAGAAGTGGAATCTGGAGTCCAACAAAGTCTGTTCAATCTAATAGCTCTTGTGTGGTTAAACTGCAACCCATGGTAGAATTTCTGCAAATAAAATGACTATTGCAATTTTTATCTTTTTGAAAGCAAAGATCCAAGTGTCCCTTAGGGATTTTATATAAAAAAGCAGGGTTTCTTAAAGTTACAATCATAAGACATGAATGTCATAGTCATAATGTTAATATATGTCTACATATGTATATATACATTTATTATATATTATTCTATATATTGTAATATTATGTTATATATTATTTTATGTATATAAACACATAAGCAATACTATGTCTTTAAAACCTATGCCTTATAATTAGAAGTTTAGGAACTTTGCTTATTATATACTAAAAGGTATTCTTCGTATAGCTTCCTGACCTCCAAGTTTGTAGTCTTATTCAGCAAATAACATTTTCCCTCAATCTCAACATAAGAGGCATTTAATGAGATTAATTTTGGATAGTTTACTATTATGATTCCCTGGTTATGTTTCTTTCCTCTGTTTTTTCTTGTCTTTTAGCTAGTTATATATTATCATCTTTCTTTAAGTTTCTTGATGCATATATATTTCAAAACTAACAAAACATTAAATGTAAAGTTACATTACATGAGTAAATGGGGGGGATAAAAATAAGGAAAGTAATAAGGAAACTTACATGTATGTGGCACTCCTGCCATCTTGTGGGTTTTCTGTGTTATCTATAGCCCTAATTTAGATTTTCTTTTCTTTCCCTTTTCTTTTTTTGTTTGAGGGCAGGGGGATTTTTGAAGGAATATTTTGAACATTTTGACTCCTATAACGTAAATTACTTAAACCTAAAAAACTCAATAATAAACAGATAACAAAATGTAATTTATTCTCAAACAGTTCAGAAAAATTATATCTATATACATCAATCTATAATCTATAGCTATACTAACACCTGTATCTACTTTTATGCTATGCTTATCCTTTTCAAGAAGAAGAGGAATAACTTATGATAAATAAATGGAGCCAAATGATATCAATAGAAAAATTTGGGTAATATTCTATTCTTATTCTTGCCATTTTTCTTTGTTTCAAATTATTTGCCGATAAACCATTTATCTCTCTTTCTTATCGTCTCTGTCTCATCTTTGTAGATACTACTCCAACAGTTAGTTACTCCCTCTCCCTGCTGCATTATCATTAGTGTTTTTCTACTGAATTAGTTTGAAAAATTTTTCAATGCCCCACTTCTTCCTCCAGCTCCTGCATACTTTCTTCTTGATCTTGTCAGAAAAAAATTTCATCTAGAAGACAGTCTATACTTGTTCCTATTTGTTTCCCCTCATTCTATCTTAAAACATTAGGTCAAACATAACATAACTAATAATTAAACTAAATCCCTGATCTTCCTTTCTAACCTACCTTTCCAACTATTTTCCCATCTAATTAATGGGTATTCCATTATCCTATTTGGCCAAAACCCTCTGCACATGTATTGTCTTTCTCTTTTCCTCACAAAACACATTGATCTATCAGCAGACTTTATTAGTTCTAAAATCAAAATATATCCAGAATCTTGACATATCAGCTCCTCCACTACCATCTTTGTGACTCAACCACCTATCAGCTGGGTTATTTCCATAAGCCTTCTAACTCATCTGCTAAGCTCAACTCTTACTTCTCTGGAATTTATTCTCAGCACAATCCAGAATAATTATTTTAAATAAGTGAGATCGAGTCATTACTTTATCCAATACCTTTAAGGACTTCACTCTTGAGGATCCAAAGTCCTTACAAAAGCTTCCCTAACCCTTTAGGATCTGACCATCCCCTTAACACTTTTCCCTGCACACAATCCCCAACCCCCATCACTTATCTGATGACTTAAACCCTGACACAGAGACTCCTCTCTTCTAGCCCTACTAGCTTCCTCACTATCCTTCGAACATATGAGAACCCTCCTGCCTTAGTGCCTTTGGACTTTCTTTACCATCCTTACTTTTTTTTTTTTTTCCCTAATGATTTGCACAGATGCACTTCTTTAGAGCTTTACTTAAATATCACCTTTGTGGGGGTCAAGTTTAAACTCATGACACTGCATCATACACTCCAGGTGCTCCTTATCTGTTTCCCGTATTTTTTTAATCATAATATTCCAATACAAGCTACATATTTGTTTATATCTATTTGCCCATTTAGGACATAAGCTTTCTGTGGGCAAGGACTTTGTCCTTCTGGTTGGTCTAGAACATTGACTGGCTCATTGAAAGCGATCAGTCAATATGTCTACAAGGATAATGGAATCCTTCTCAAAAACAATTGCCCAAGTTGTTTTTTCTGATGATTGAAATCAAAATAAGTAGCTATATGTTTATTGTATCATTGCTTAAAATGATATCTATAGACTGCAAAAAAAAAAAAAAGGTTGTATTGTAGTAAACATGATATTTTTCTGACAAAACTTAAACTTATTCTTTCTCTGCTCCTTGGAAGTATGAATCTTTTGTAAAGCCTCTTGGCCAGTTTTACAACCCAGCACTGTCCTTCTCAAGGACTTAGGGTTATCCCTTTGAAATGTTATCACCAAGGAAGATAGGGCCTCACTTTGCCAGTCTGTAGGAGGGTAGAACTTATTTTCTAGGAGCAACCTACTCCAGGTTGTAAAAACTACCTCCTGAAGATAGAAAAAAGTTTACTTTTGTTTTAGGTAAAACCAATCAATAAATTAAGATGGCTTATTATCCCAACCCTCACCCCAGCCTTTGTCTCAGAAGAGATGATTATTAGGACTGGGTCTTTCCTCTCTGTCCCAGGTTGCTGGCAGAAGTGTTATAAGGAAAGCAGTTTCCTTGCTCGTCTTATTGATGAGGAAGGGTGGCTCACCATAGGACACTCCTGGGAACTACTTAACAAATATTAATGTAACAAAGTTATAGGACTGGTCAATTGAAGTTTACACTTCCTTAAAATATTTTTTTATTTCTGAAATTAATATAAATGCTCATTTTTCATAGAAATGAAAATTATTTAATCTATATACCATAACCTATATATGAAATCTAGAAAACACTAAATTATATATAGTGATGTTGAGGAAAATATGTTTTTTCAAGTTCCTTCATTTTTAAATCTGGCACTTAATGAATTTGGTCATATAGGAATGAAGTTTCTAACCCATTCTCATCAAATTATTGGTGAGTGTTTTGTGAAAGTAGAAAATACATGGATTCTGTATGAAACTCCATTGACAGCTGGAAAATTGAGTAGTTCAGATACTGTTATACTACCTTTTTTTTCTCTCTCTCCTACTTTTTCATCCATCTTCAATATAAACTCCAGTGAGATTCTTTAAATTTTTTTTCAATTATGCATTTATCTCTGAAACTATCCCTCTAGCCCTGTAATCTCCACTTCCCTTTATATCACATTCACTTACATTCAACTAGTTGATTTTCATGCTCAAATTCTCTGAAGTGAATGGTTTCTTCATATTTCATGATGTGATATTGTACCAGTGCATTCACAACCTAAAATTGAATTTTCTATTTTAACTCTGTAACACTGTAAGTGCCCAGATAATCTTCCATCTATTATTATTTCTTATTCCCTTAAGGTATTAATCATTTTCAAATATCCACTCCTCCCAGCTTTCTCTATTAGATTTTTATTGTGATTTATTTATTAACTTGCTATTGGCCACAAATTAATTTTATATTTCTTTCACATAAGGGGCAAGGCGGGACAAAGATGTAGCATTTAAAATCAGTAGACTTAGTTTGTTACTGATGCAGACACAGAAAAAATACACAAGAAAATAATATGTTCTACTTATTTATGCTGTTATGTTTAAACCTGAAGGTGAGAGCATTCATTCTTATAACTTACTACTTATTACTTATCACCTTGGAGGTCTGACTCCACTAGTTTTTCTTTCCACCACTCTCAGATTTGAAGTGTAAAGAGGATTTTTAAATGGAGTAAAAGATTTAAAAATAATTAATCAGTGTTCTGTGTCACACATTCAAATTATTTGTGCTTTCTGTGTCTTTGAGCTATTTTACAACTCTGTAAATGTAGAATAATACAAATGTATAATAATACAAATGAATTTGCCCACAGAAGTACTAAACTGTTGAGTCCAGTAGAATGCAATTGATTATTGTTTTGTGGATAGACCAGTTTTTGAATATATTTGCAAATTCATTTCAGCATTACCTCACTGCATACAAATGTGAGGTTTTTAACTCATTGTAACATCTTACTGTTTTTCTTATTAATACATGAATTAAATTAAATCATTGACATATTCATTTCATATTTGTATGAGATTCATGACTATGCCCTCTTTTTAAACTTATTCTTTAAGAAACATTAAAGAAAGACAATGCATTGCCTAATGTTAAGACAAGTTGCTTTGACTTAAGAAACATGTGAACCAAGCACTGTTTATAACCTCCTTCATGATTCAGGTAATAGGGGTTCCCTCCCTCTGCCCTGTGCCAAAAGGTAAGCAGATCTCAATTTTATTACTGTTATGGAGAATATTCTAATAACATCCAATGTTTTTAGTGTGTGTGTGGGCCCACATGCTTTCAGATGTTATTGTAAATTATTAAGAGAGATGAAACACTATTTTATAACAAATAACCCAATTACACAATTTAATAAAAACCCAATCAACTTTGCTGTCTTCACCAAAAATCCCTGCTGAAATATTTTCTGGAAATCATCTTTTCTTTTTTATCGCTCCCACAAAGCAACCAGTCCTGCCCAAGAATTTTTTTCATGTTTACTTCCATCAGATGTCTCGAGTCTTTATTATGTAGCTGCAATGTTCAGGCAGAAAATTTGGAGCCCGCCCAATCTCCAGGATTTGGAGGCTGCTTACATCCCATTGAGAGCTAATGTAAGCATCTTCCAACAAAAATGCAATGTTCCTGATAGTGCTGGAATTCATTATAGTTTACTTTACAGCAATTAACTTTCTACAGATTTATCCTTAGTTTTTATAACATATACGCCATTATTCACATCAATAGCATTTATTACAGAAGCTATACAAATACATATCACCTGCCAGATTTGGAAAACAATTTAAAAAAAGATGACTTAATTTCCCAAGGCCACAGAATGGTTGTCAAACTAACATTTATATTTTTCATAAGGACATTTACATTGATTCTTTTTATAGAATTCAATAAAATACTTTCATTAAGTGAGAGAAGAATGTTACCAAGAAATCATCCTGTCCTCTTTCCTTTGCTCTATTGCCTCTCCCGTTCCATTCAGTCTCTGTTTGTCAATTCTGCCCTACAAACATCTCATAAAAGCTATTCATTCTTTTCATTCCCCTGCCACTGGACTCAGGCCACTTGGATTTTATGATCTGGTTTCCTATAAATACCTCCCTTACTCTTCATTTTCTGTTTCTGATTATTTTACAGGTTCTAGTTTTCTAAAGCACGTAGTCCAGACTCTATGTTATAATAAGACTCTTCTTGTCCTCTCCTCCAACTATCTCTGAATGGTATCTGATGTACCCATTAGATTTTAGAGCATTCCCCAGTCAGTTCACACTGGGGCCACTTTCAGATGCATCAGGTCAGGACAAGATACCCACCTCATAATGCAATCTTCATACACTGATAAGTTAAACAATCTCAGTGCTTTCTTCAGGTATCTACAACTTCTATTTTTTCTGTTTACTTATCCTTCCCTAGAGGTTCTGCCAGCTGAAGTGCCACTTTGATCCTCTAGGAAGCCACTGTTGAAAAGAAGTTAGGAATAACACCTGAAAAAGCTAAGGGAGCAGGAGACAGAATAGGCACATTGAAAGGCACCAGACCACAGTGAGAGGAAAGGGGAATGAAGATGATGGCACAAAGAGAATCTCAGACTCTGATGCAGACCTAACAACATACTAGGCTACCCAGTTAGAAACTCCAGAGCAGAGACTGCCCAGGGAAGAATTTCTATGCTGAATAAAAATAACCAACCCATAGTACCTCCACTACACCTAAGTCTGGACTTGGGCTGCTCAGGTGAAGTGTGATTGGCTTGAAAACTGAAGTAGGTTCATCCCAAGGCTGCCAACAGTGTGAGATAACTGCACTCATTGAAGCTGAAAAATAAAATTCTTTGTTGAAAAAAGACCTCACTGGCACATCACCTGACACCTTACCAGGTCAGCCTAAGACTTCTGTCCTTTATGATTTGGTACATTTAAAAAAAATGTATTTTTCTCTGTTGATCTGGTATAGCATGGTGTTTGGTTCATTCTAGAGATCTGTCTCTCAAGTCGGTAAGATATTTTATACTATTCCTAGAAATTGGCAGATATCTCAATGTAATAGTTTTTATTCAACTTGAATGGTAACCTGTTCAAGACTGACAAACCAAGAATCAACCTTTGGGATCATCACATTAATACTCTATTGTGAAACTAAGTCAAACCACCCACTGATCATCTTCTATGAGAAACTGAAATCAACACAATGAACAGCCCATCTCTGGTAGCCCTGTGTGGTAGAGTAGAATATAGTTCAAACTATTCACTACCCATTACTGTATATTCTTTTACTCCAGAGCCCTTCCACATGGAAATATTATACTTTATCTCCATTGACAGGCTTAGACATACAGCTCACTTTTGAAGATGAAATATCAGAGGAAGTGACATGAAGTACTTCAGAAGAAATGTTACAGAAGCTATCAGACAGTTTACCTATTACTCTTTAAATTAAATATTTTTTTCTCTTCCACAAGACTAACAATGATAGGGGCTGTTCGAAAACCAAATTTAAGAAAAGATGGAAAAAAACAACCACAAAAACTCATGCTGCCCTGCAATACACAGAGTGTGAGGTAAAAATAAACCTTTATGCTTTTTAAGCCATTGAAATTTTTTGAGTTGTTTTCTATCAAAGACTAACCTAGCCTAAGACAACTGATTTACTTTGCCTTCACTGGTCATCTTTGGGGTTTTGGTATGATGTAACATGAGTGTGTGTCCTGGGCGAGTTTCTTTACATCCCAGGTGTCATCAGTAAAACAGAGTAAGAATGAGACCTACTTCATATTGTGGTCATCATAAACAAGTGAGTTCAAACACGTAAAGTAATCAGAAGAATATGTGGAACATAATGAATGTTTCCACCACTTCCATCAGTGTTATCAGTTCTTTCACTGGTCTTCCCACTACTCCCACAGCCCTATCAGAGATATTGGTTCAATTTTAATTTCCAATTCTGCCACTTATGACATTTATCACCTAGCATAATCTCTTTAAACAGCCGAGCCTTGGTTCCAGATAAATTACTTCATATATATGTGTTTTTTTTTAATTTTTATTTTTTTAAATTTCTTTTCAGTGTACCAGAATTCATTGTTTATGCACCACATCCAGTGCTCCATGCAATACATGCCCTCCATAATCCCCACCACCAGGCTCGCCCAACCTCCCACCCCCTGCCCCTTCAAACCCTCAGATTGTTTTTCAGAGTCCATAGTCTCTCATGGTTCATCTCCCCCTCCATAAGTGTGTTTGTTTGTTTGTTTGTTTGTTTGTTTTTTAACATGTATAAAATGACAACATATCAGACTCATTTTCTGCCCAAGTGGGTCCATTTTCCAAATATTTTGATAAATCACTGGCTTCATTTTGGTATTAACTTCTAATGATTATATCTAGTGATTTTCCTTCCTTCCTTCCTTCCTTTTCTTTCTTTCTCCCTTTCTTTCTCTCTCTCTCTCTCTCTCTTTCTTTCTTTCTTTTTTTTTTCTCTCCTTTCCTCTTAGAGTGATAAAAGCAATACAAACACTCCCAAACATTTCAGTTCATCTTTCTGGATATCCTCATATTGTATTTTCCTAAACTTTCATGTATTCTTCAGTCTAAACAGAGGTCTAAATGAATCATTTTAAGTATCAGCATTTCTGCTATAAAGGATATACTACAAAGTTGTATGCTAAGTTAGCAAACACTTTAAAATATCTGAAATGGTCATAAGTTATGAAGCCTCCAGGAAAATTCTTTTTAGAAGCAATTATTCCTATTGTCATGTTTTCAAGGCTGGAAAACAATGTGAGTTCTCACTCGCTCTCTCTCTCTCTCTCTTCTTAAACCAGGAATGATTAAACAAAAAGACAACTTTTTTTGTTAGAAATCTTATAAATTTTGTTACCTTATTTTTTTCCACTTCTCTCTATTCTTTCCACATAAAGTATCTTTCATCTTCCGTGTATAACATTGATTTTCATTGCAACCTATACACAGATTATATATACATTATTACTATACATAGGTTATACATACATTGTTACCAAAACCAAAGCAAAACCAAACCAAACCATATTTTTCAAAAATATATAATTCATCATTGAAAAAAAGTAAAATACAAAGTTTGATTTTTTTTTAAAAAAGATTTTATTTATTTATTTGAGAGAGAATGAGTGAGAGAGAGCATGAAAGAGAAGAAGGTCAGAGGGAGAAGCAAACTTCCCAAGGAGCTGGGAGTCCGATGCGGGACTCGATCCTGGAAGTCCAGGATCATGACCTGAGCCGAAGGCAGTCACTCAACAAACTGAGCCACCCAGGCGCCCCAAAGTTTGATTTTAAGTTAGCTCTTCAGCTAGGCTTTTTAGATGTTAAATATTTTTTATTATTCCCTGACTTTCAGTCCTCCTTGAGCTCAATTTCTCTTCAAATTCAGTCTACCCTCTAACAATGTCAGAGTTACCTTCATAAGAATTAGATTTGATTATTATGCTTTCCAGAGTTCAACCTCCATAGACTCACTAACATTAATAGGCTAAAGGTAGAAGTACTTCACATGAGTTATTTGTAAAATCTTTCATGAATTTCCTTCTGCATTTAATTCCTAGGATGTCACCTACTTCTGCTTATTCTCTAGATCCTTCTCAGCCTCCTTTCCTTAGGCCTATAAATATGGAAAATGTATTCTCCACAATCTGACCCCTCCATCTACACTCCCCCTTTTGTAATTTTCCCATTTAAATCTTAACTGCTCACTGTTTTGGGTTAATAATCATCTACAGCCCTAAACACTTGCCCGGGTGTTACTTCTGTGTTTTTAATGATCTGGTCAGTAGTTCCTCATAAATACTCTAACAGCACCTTATATTAATTGTGTTTAAAAGACAACTCGAGGGGTGCCTGGGTGGCTCAGTGGGTTGGGCCATTGCCTTCGGCTCAGGTCATGATCTCAGGGTCCTGGGCTCTCTGCTCAGCTCAGGGTCCTGGGCTCTCTGCTCAGCGGGGAGCCTGCTTCCTCCTCTCTCTCTGCCTGCCTCTCTGCATGCTTGTGATCTCTCTCTGTCAAATAAATAAATAAAATCTTAAAAAAAAAAAAAAAGACAACTCGATTACCATGTACCATTCCCTTCACCATTACCCCACAAAAATATTTTCTCTTCCTGCCTTCCTTGGATCCATCGTTGGTTCTATTAGTATCTTAATACTTAAGTTTTATAGTTATTATTGAACTGTGAAACTGGAAGAAATCTTATCACCAAGCCATCTCTCAGAATGCATCAATTTCTCCTACAACTTTGACTTTGGCCAAAGTATCTGTGAACTCAGAAATTATAGGCTAAATTGTATATTTACATATTTTCTCAGTATAAGATTGCTAACTTTGCCATGAAAGAGTTAAAAACAATGGCCTTGATTCATCCTTCATTCACTGCTTTTTGTTTGTTTATTTCCATATTCTACCATTTCAATCTCCCCGTATTCCTCAAATGCAAATTTTCTTTTCCTTTTACAGTTTCCAATTTCAGCCATATTCATGGATCTCTCCCTGCACTATTGCTGCTCTGTCTCAGATATAAAAGAAAGAGTATGCCAATGAGTATCCAAGAAAACAATCTGAGAGACTGGAAACAGTAGCTCACAGAATTTTCTTCCTAGTGGTTTTTTACTGTTTTTTATTGTTGCTGTACTGAATCGCAAAACCTTTGTGTTTTATAACAACACAGATTTATTATCATTCACTTTTAGAAATCAGAAGTTCTAAAATCAGTATGTGTTTCTTCCAGAGGCTTTTGGGAAAATCCATTCATTTGCTTTTTCCAGCTTCTAGAGCCTGCCTATATTCCTAAGCTATTGGTCTCCTCCTTCATTTTCCGAACCAGCAATGTAACTTCTTCAAATATTCAACTCTCTCTTTGTGTCTCACCCTCTGAGTCTCTGACTATGTCTCTCTTACTCACAGGCTCCTTATCAAGTCCAAGTTGGTGAGAAGGTATGCTGTGAACAAGTACTGTGATCTGGACTCATGCCAAAGCTGGAGGCCCTATCTGAGACCACAGATTTCACCACTAGTGGTTTTTATGGCTCTAACAAGACTCTTTAATGTGATTTTTCTGATAAATGGTGGGACATTTCTGCTATTAATTCCTGGAAAAGAACTTTTTCAAGGCCCTAGTCTCTTGGAGGAGATTCTTATAGTCACATTGATCTGTTAGCATTTTTACCAGATCTTTCTGGGTATCCTCATCTAATTGAGAATGCAGTCTATTACATCTTCTTTCAGTTTTGAGTAGATTATAATTCCCTCTAGAATTTAGGGTTTTGTTTGTTTATTTTTTTAAAGATTTTATTTCTTTATTTCACAGAGAGAGAGAGATCACAAGTAGACAGAGAGGCAGGCAGAGAGAGAGGAGGAAGCAGGCTCCCCACTGAGCAGAGAGCCCAGTGTGGGGCTTGATCCCAGAATCCTGAGATCATGACCTGAGCTGAAGGAAGAGGCTTAACCCACTGAGCCACCCAGGCACCCCTGTTTGTTTATTTATTTTAATATTATTCCTCTTAGTTTCAACTTTTTTTCATATCTTGAAACAGAGTTCTGAAACCCAGACATTTGATAAGTACTTAACAAATGTAATAGTCCCTTAATTAACTTTTCTATCCCCAGAATTCCCCCCAATCATTGCATCTTTTATGCTTTTGCTTGTTTAAACTTCTTTGATAAAATGTTTAATGTCTCCTTAAGCACTTTCAAGGGTTCCTCAGCCCAGCAAATAATATCCATACTCCCTGTCATTCTATGATCAGAGGACCGTCTATGATCTGTCCTCAAAACTATCTTTAGAAATTTAACTTCCATATTTCTCTACCCAGAACTTGTTTCTCACAAGAGAGATACAGCACATTTCTAACTTCTGGTAGTCATTTAGTTCAGATTTTCAAAGTTACCACTTGAAAATTTTGTACAGTCAATTGTACCAGGTAAGAGTCACTGCACCTAAAATGGGGTCTCCTCATTACACACTTCTGTTAATGAAGTTTGATAAGCTAACCGTAAATAATTTAAAATATTTAAGTTGTCCATGTTCCTCAGGCTATGGGAATCAGGAACATAACTTATAAGCTCATGCATGAAAATCTTCATCAGTGACTCATTCCTTCTATATAAACTTTTGTAGTCAGGTGAGAGGTCAATGCTATATAACATAGTAACCAGAAAAATGCCTTCAGATTCTTTAAAAAAATTAAATTTCTTTCCAGATTAAATATGACCTTAATATTTATATTCACATTTTGAAACTTGTCACTCTAAAAATAATCAATCTTCCTGAAAATTTTCAATGTTTCAAAAGGTGAAGGGATGGCAGAACTTTCTATCATATGTCTCTTGGACAAGAGCTAGTCTCTGAGATCAAATTCTTTTGACTGTTCTCTGTAAATGTTCATATATACAGTAGATCTATATATAAAACCAGTAGGTTTAATTTTCCCTCACACTGTTCACAAATCATAGTACAAATTGCCAACTTGTCATTTATGTCCTTATCTTTACTCACTGATAGAACCAGAATTGAACCTGAGAGAATACCATAGATGTTTAGCTACCCATGCTATTCATCAAAATGCCTGCCTAGAAAAAAGAAACTCATTGCCATGAGAAATAATACTTCAGTTTTTCAGACCTCCACTGAGAGAAAATATCCAGTGTTCACAAAATTAAGGCAATGTAAATTAACAATTTCTCCAGCTCCTCTTGTTCAACAGTAATAAGTACTCAAGGGAGTACATAAGTATCCTTGGAAAATAAACAGGAGGTTGGTGACTTCTGCACAAAATCTCCTGTGCCTTAGGAATGCCATTTAGTTAAAAATAGTATTCAGTGACTGGCCTTAGGGATATATTTATTCTAAACTAATTTAAAGTACTTATTATTTAAATCTGGGGTAAATATGATAGACTAGTCATTCCTAAGATATAAACTGCCCTTTCTAACATAAAAAATCCTTTATAGAATTATTGAAACAGTTAAATGAAATTGAAATCATCTTTATGAATCTACAAAGCTTGCTATTTATTTATTTATTCATTTATTTCTGAGAGAGAGAGAGAAGACAGGAGCAGGGAAGGGGCAGAGGGAGAGAAAATTTCAAACAGGTTCCATGCTCAGCCTGGAGCCTGATGTGGGGCTTGATCTCACAACCCTGAGACCATGACCTGAACTGAGATCAAGACCTGGCCCTTTAACCAACTGGACCACCCAGGCACCCCTTGTCCATTGTTTTAATGACAGCAGCAGTAACTGTCCATGTCCTGTCATGGAATGCAAAACCCAGGGGATGGATAGTAAGACAAGGTCTCTACATGCATGCACTCATCAGGAACCATTTCAATGATGAC
Source organism: Enhydra lutris kenyoni (assembly GCF_002288905.1). NCBI lineage: Eukaryota > Metazoa > Chordata > Mammalia > Carnivora > Mustelidae > Enhydra > Enhydra lutris. The sequence goes on from NW_019154086.1 coordinate 94,957,876, forward strand.
AGCATCATCAGATTTCAAGAATTTTTAGCCATTTTCCAGTTAGTTTCTCTCATGAAGGAAATAAATTTTCTTCTTCAATTCACCACCGTTGCAAGCAATGTGAGTTGTGTGACTTTTTTTTTTTTTATTATTTAAAGGAATTCCTTATTAACCATATATGGTTCACAGATGTTCTTTAAAAAAAAAAAACTTTCTAAAGGAGTATAATCTTCATGAATAACTTGAGCTTCACATCATGAATCTTGTTTAAAAAAAATAAAGTGCTATAATTTTTTACCCTATGATACTTTCTAAATAAACTCTTAAAAATCAGGTGTTTATTTAAATATTACAGTAAAAATAGACAACAAATTACAGTTTATATTTACAAAAAAAAGCTATAAGTGCAAACAAATTTATATACATAAATATATATGTGCACCTGCACAGGTGCATAGCCATCATCGATTTGGCCTGGATGGTTCAGGAGAATTACTTGAGCCTTGAAGTTAGCTTCTTCTCTTCATGGGTTTTTGTTTGTTTGTTTGTTTGTTTGTTTGTTTTTTTCCCTATCACAGCCACATGTCACAATGGATTTCTCTGACAGACACATTCTTAACATTGAAGCCCACATTTGTCCCCAGGATGAGCTTTACTCAAAATTTCATGGTGCAGTTTAACAGAATTTACTTCACTTGAAATGCTGACTGGAACAAAGGTGACCACCATGCCAAGTTTTAGAACACTAGTCTCTATTCAGTCCACAGAGACAGGACCAATACCACCAATTTTGTAGACATCCTGGAGGGGCAGAAAAAAGGTCTTGAAAGTTGAATAAGTTGGTAGAAGGATGCAATGCAATGCTTCAAGCAATGCAGTTCCATTGGCATTTCCATTTTTATGGGTGACTTTCCATTCCTTGAACCAAGATATGTTAGTACTTGGCTTCAACATCTTGTCACCATTTCAACCAGAAACTGGCAAAAATGTACCTGTATGAGATTGTACCCAATTTTTAAAATGCTGGTGCTGATTTCTGTAACCTTTTTTTTTCCATATATTTTCCAGCTGAAGGAATCCATTTTCTTAGCAATTAGTTGTTCCACACTCAGTGTGTAAGCCAGAATCTGAATGGAGACACCTGAGTCAAATTTATCAATCTGCATGAATCTTCTTGGAGCAACCTGCTTCAAATTCACCAATATGAGCAGCAAAAATAAGAACAGTACAATCAGCCTGAGACATGCCTGTAAGTAATCATGTTCCTGGTAGTCTCTTTGTCCTTAGATCATTGGTGGTCACATAAATGCTTACTGGTCTCAAATTTTCACAAAGACATGTCAATGATGATAAAACATTCACGTTCATCTTTCAGCTTATCCAAAACGTAGACATCCTTGAAGGATCCTTTCCTATTGCAGCATCCTCCTTCTCCAATTTTTCAGTGATTCTTTGTTGATCCACCACATTTGTAGATCAGAGGGCCAGTAGTGGTAAACTTCTCTGAATCTTTGGGTCCAAAGTTGATGATGTTAGTATAAATTTTTTTTTCTTTCCCATTTAGGCTTAGATTTAGTGGTGGCTTTCACAACACCTGTGTTCTGGTAGCAAAATCATTGTGACACAGATGGAAAGGAAATCTTTTTAATCTTTCTAGATTCCACCCATGGTCTTCTAATAATGACATGTAAACATGTAATCTTATGCATAGAGATAAAGTTAGATTTTATCTCGTCTGTGGGTGTTCCATCTTATCTCCAGGAAAGCCTGGAGCCATGGCACTAAACTTGACCAAGAGAGGGATTAAATATACTAAATAGTAGTAGGACCAATTATCTGTTACTTAGAGTCCACCCAAATATCCCTGGGTGGAATCCTATACTAGCTTACTCATTTTCATTACGAATTTATAGGTGATGACGACAATGATGATGCTGCTGCTGCTGCTGCTGATGATTTAGTTTATATAGCTTGGTTTTTGTGTTTTTTTTTAAAGATTTTTATTTATTTATTTGACAGATAGAGACCAGAAGTGGGCAGAGAGGCAGGCAGGGAGAAAGAGAGGGGGAAGCAGGCTCCTGCGAGCAGAGAGCCTGATGCGGGGCTCGATCCCAGGACGCTGAGATCATGACCTGAGCTGAAGGCAGAGGCTTTAACACACTGAGCCACCCAGGCACCCTTATAGCTTGGTTTTAACTGCAGACTTGTGTCTAGGCTCCTTGAACCCAAAGTAATACACATATTTTGATGGTACCTTTGCATGCTCTCCTTTGTCTTTATGCAGTTGTTTGTAAATACTTAGAATATCTAATCCTGTGTGATAGCTGCAGTTGGCAGGAAGAATAAACGAAATTTTTTCCTGATACTGGTTTGCCTCTAAGGCCACACCTTATTTGAGGTCACACACATTGATGAGAAGACAATATATTAATGGAATTTGTAGATCTAAAGTTGGACAAATAACTAAATTAGGGTTTTTGTTTGTTTTGTTTTATTTGCTTTTTTTAGTTTTAAAGAGAGAAAATTGATCAAGAATTCTTTTGGATTCCTTGGGGTATTTTAGTGAAAATGTCAGGAAATGGAGAAACAAAACTTCAAGACTGCCAGAAATCCTTTTTAAAAGGATACATGGGGTGCCTGTGTGGCTCAGTCATTAAGCATTTGTCTTTGGCTCAGGTCATGATCCTAGGGTCCTGGGATCGAGCCCCACATCGTGCTCCCTACTAGGCAGGAACCCTGCTTTTCTCTCTCCCACTCCCCCATCTTGTGTTCCTGCTCTTGTTATCTCTCCCTCTCTCTCTCTCTCAAATAAATAAATACTTTTTAAAAATAATTAAAAAAATAAAATGCAGAGACATGATTCCAAAAGGGAGTCAGGAAGACATACCACCCTTTGATACTAAGTGGGATTCTGAGACACCAAAAATTATTAAGAATGCTTGTACATTTGGATTCATTTTATGATGAAACCAAAGTATCACCCAGTCTTGACCAAGTGCTATTCATGCTTTGCTAAAAAGTACTCCAACTGCTTGGACTCCTTCTAACCCTACTGTTGGGAAGGCAGGATAATTTGTGGTAAGCTATTAGCTCAGGTTCTTCAAATGAGATTCAGTTGTGGGAAAGTATTGGAAATTATTTTAAAGAGAGAAAACAAGATTAAAATACTGAATAACTTTGAGACAATTAAGCCAGTGGAAGCATTTCGATAGTTCATTCAAAATGAAATAAAATAGGAGATAGATGAGGCAGCTATAAAAATTTTAGTAGATTACAGTAAATATTAGGTGATCTGAATGGTAATCAACTCCTTAGACTATAAAGGGGCTAGAATAGATTCACTTGAATTTTCCTAGCCTAAATAATTTTTTTCTAAATTTGTAATGATAACATAAATACAGAAACTATGGTCTCTTCAGAACAAGTACTGATTAAAATAGTGTGCAATAAAAGAGAGAATTATGATTCTGTGTGATGGCTTGATAAGGGTCCCTTGACACAGGAATAGGAGAGACCATTTATACTGATATAGATTAAATGTCTGAGGGTGATAAGAAAACTGTTGGATACCAGTCCACACTATACTCTTAACCCAAATTGGCTAATTATATTAATTGCTAATAAAAAAATTAAAGGATGACTTGTTTCTGTTAGAGAATATGGTGATACAATTCTGGAATGCTTAAATGTAAAAATGACTCAAGGTAGAAATTTATGAAGGGAAGTATTATGTTCTAATGCATTACCCCTATCAGAAAGTAGTATGGGAATAGATGCAATGTTTGAATGTGGGATTTTTTTTTTCTGTACTTAAACCATTAAGAAAAAGGAAGCCATGCCAATCTGCTTTTCACTTGTTTAAATGTGGTATGCTGGATGGAAATCTTTAGAATTACCTAAACCCACTGAGGTGATTAACTCAAAACAGTATAGGATATTTGGTGTCATCAAGGGATTTTTGCTTTATTTAAGGATATTTCAGTTTCATCTGAACTAGTACCCTAAGAGTTTTGTTTAATATTCTGAGGAAAGTTAATAAATCCTGGCGTTTACTGTAGAATATAAGGAATTAGGCAAAGTGTTACCTTATAAGTATGCTGTATTCAGTGTGGTTTTAACAATTCAAAGTAAACAACATGCTAAAGGATATCAGCGTTTTGTGAACAATTTTAATGGGGTTTTCTTCCCCAATTCTTATTTCAAAAGGAAGCCAAACTTATTTGTATTCATGAGGATGAAACCCAACAAAAACTTGCTGTATTCTCACACAGATATAGATTCTGGTGATTATTAACAAAATCTGCCATGAAGAGACTTAGATCTGATTAAATGAAAAAAATTTAAAAAAGACTGTTATTCATCATATTGATGATACAACATTGACAACTCAATCTGAAGGTCAAGTGGACTGAACTAAATGCTGATAAATCAATATGGCCACCAGAGGGTCATGGATTAACCCAGCTAAACTACAGAGTCAAGCACAAATGATAAGATTCTTAAAAATTACCTGGACTGTACACACTAGAGATATACCTCAAAGAACCAGAAATGTTATTTTCTCTTTCATCTCCAAAATGAAAATAAGAGATATGAAGATTGATTGGGTTGCTGGTCTCTAGAGAAATCACATACCACAAGTAAAAATTTCACTAGTCCCTTTTCACAAAGGTACCAGAGAAAAAGATGAATTTTAATAATGTTATGTACAACAGAAGACACTCAGAGTTTCAAAGAACTCAGGCAAATGGCTTACCAAGTCTATTCCTTGGGGTAGTACAAGCCCAGTGCTCAAATGATCTGTCAGCCACTTGCTCTTATGCTGTCTAGAGCCTTTTGCAAAAGCTCATATCTGTTACCCAGCAATAATAACTGCTGGGATTTTGGAGTAAAAATTTCCCAGAAGCTGTTGCTATATAAATTTCCTTTGGAAGACAATTTTAGGTCTGTTACTGGATTTCAAATGAAATTTTCTGTTATGGGAGGACATAATATTATTTTGAGACACAAAATACCTCTCATGTCATGGATTATGTCAAAACAACATTCCAATAGAGAGAGAAACACACAAAGGAGTTGGGAATGATATATTAAAAAACATGCTACTGCAGTACCCATCCCATAGATGAACAGGTGGCTACCATACCTGTTTCCATATTAGATCCACCTGAGGAATTATCTAACTCTGCAGTTGAATAGGTGTGTCGCTAGGAGCACCTAATAAATGATGCTAAATAAGCAATAATGTTCACATATGGTACTTCCTAGGATCTCAGTCAGAAATAAAGCTATATTGTATCTGGTCAATGGCTGAAGTTTGCAAGAAGACTTTAAAAGTAAAACCACTAGGTTATCAGAATTAGGAGTAGTGTCCCTTCTGGCATCTGAAGAACTAGATAAAAATAATAAAACAGTAAATTTGTACCAATTCTTAAGGAGTACCTGATGAATTGGCAATATGGTTCATAAAGTGTGCCTTAAATTATTGGAAAATAAAAGGAGTCCTAGTATGTAGCAATATTATGAAAAAAAAGTATGGTTTTGAAGACAACAAATCAAAGATGTATATAATGAATATAAATAATGAATAATGAATACAAATATATATATAATGAGTTATGTGTGTGTATGTGCACACACATATATGCACACACACACACTTCAGAATGGAACTGAACCTAAAAGACAGATGTTCTTTTTCACTCTTTGGAATTGATCACTGGAGTACATGAGATGAGTGGTCATGGAGCCATTCACATTTAAAAAAATGGCAGAGAAAAGCTACCCCTCACTGTCCTTAGAACCTCAAAAATGTGTCTAACAATTCTTCTCTTTGTTCAACAGGACCCTGAGAAATTAAAATCACCAAAAGCACCCTGAGGGAATCCAGGCTGACCTGCAGCTAACTAGGGGATGATACTGGCAAGTTATCCATGGCTCTAGTCATGGGTCTTAACTGGGCTAAAAATTCATTCTGGGTTTGGAATTGTATATTCAGTAAATGAAGGAGACACCTCCAACACTATTGTCTGCAAGAGAAAATAAACACTTTTTTTTTTTTTTTTGGGAGTGATACATTTTAATGTAACCATTTTATAATATATCTTTTTTTTT
>NW_019154086.1:94973968-95028128 GCF_002288905.1 Enhydra lutris kenyoni
TGTAGGTGTTTGCAATCTTTAGATAAGCTATCTAGCTGATCTCCCGCTACCTGAAGTAGTCTCAGCCTGCTACTTCTCCGCCATCTTGACTCCTCCCCCCAAATAAACACTTTTTAATGTGCAACCCTTTAAGTCACCTGAATAAGAAACTTACTTTACAGCAGGTAGAGTACAACCATGAGTTAAGAAACATCATATACAATGGACTTTTCATAAGCCTTCCAACCTACAAGGTAGTGGTCTATTGGAAATTTGGAATGAACCATTGAAAGATCTGGTTACAAAATTGGGAGGTGACTGGAGGCTGAGCAGATAGTTGAGTGATAGAAATGATTTATATGTTAAAACAATGTGTGGAGTAAAAGGGGATTTGCCGTCGTATAGACTAATGATATAACAAGGAAAATTAGGGAATAGATGCTGGAACCTGATGTAAGAATGAGCTTACATGAACTTATAACCTCCTCTTTCTGCTTCTCCTCCTCCTCCTCTTCTTTCTTTTTCTCCTCCTACTCTCTATTCTTTCTCCCTGCCTTGCCCTCCTCCTGACCCTTCTTCTTTTTCTCTACATGATCCAGCAGTTCTGAGACCTAGATTGCAATTACTAGTTCCTGCCAAAAAGAAAAATCTGTTTCTAAACATGACATCATGACAATTCTAAATATTAAATACTTGAGTTCTGAAGAAATAATGGGGTGGTTTTTCCTTCCTGACACCTATCTAAATTGAGATTAATCGTTCTGCCTCTTCACCACCTGGTGGACGAACAGTTTCATTAGCCAATATTTTTCCACCCCTACATGATACATCTGGGAATGGACAAAAGAAGAAATATTGACAGGTCTTATGTTGTGGCCAGATCTTTGAGTCAGTACCCTTGCTAAACTTGACAGTTCTACCCCAAGGGGAGTTTTCTGGGTGATATTTAATAATAAATGGAAAGAAATGGACCTGGATGTTGATTGAACAGGAGCAAGAAACTGGTAATGCAGGTGATGGTAATCACATTGGACAGTTTTGGGGGGATAATCTACTGTAAGTCTTACATCTCAAGCATCTACAAAGGATTTTATTTAACAACAGAGCCATGGACCATTATGCAATAATTGACTCATGTTATAATATGTTAAGAAAAGTACCTAGCTAAAATGGAACTAAAATATCTTTGGTATTCAAGTTATTGTAATATTCTCTGTTCCAAGATTTTTGAGAATAGAAGCCAAAATTAAGGTAAAGAATACTTAGCAAACTGAAATCAGTGTTAGTTTAGGGAAGACTTAGTTGGCTCACAAGTGCACTTTTTGAGTACACTAAAAAGAGTTCTTTGGATTACTCCAACTAAACTATATTTGGTAAGCAACAGCTAGCCATATGACATTCTGCTGAGGAGGTCAACTTTTCTGGTTCCAAGATAAGTTAGTAAACTGTACTTAATACTAAACTCACTTGCAAAAATATATTTGGTGGGTAAGACAAAATCATCTGAAACATTCTAAGAGAAACTTGAGTGATGTTGGTTCATGTTTAAAAGTTGTATAATGAAACAAATTTGTCTTTAATGAGGAGAGAGAGACTGAGGGAAAGGACTCATGAGCTTCTATTGACATTTAAAATGCATGATATTTTAGGAGGAAGACAAAGGATACCAAGTGGTCTGAATAGAGGATATCCTTTTACCAAAAAATGGATTAAAAAACTCAACAGATTGTTAGAGAGCATACACACTGACCTGAGAAGAGCTATCTTTGTATGCTTATCTAGATGAAAGTAGCAATAGCTCAGGGAAAATGGTCTTTGACTTTGGCAGGAGAAAGCACAAGGGATGAACTTACATGATATTTTGGCCTCGGTAGTCTGTGAAAATTTATGGATAATATATTTTGCATAAATGTTTTTTAACTTTGAAAGCGTCATGAATACATTTAAGAAGCAAGTTTACCCAATATACAATTAATTAGAACTGACACCTTTTAAACATGTCTAGGATTCTTAGTAGAGGTCATAAGACTGTGATTGTTTAAGGAAAAGTTCTATTGGAAAACTATGAATGTGCAAACTCTCCGTATGAGACAGGAAACGTGAAACTTGGAACCTGGAATTAACTGACAACTGGATCTACAAATGATTTAACAACCAAAACAATACCAGTATTGATGAATTGGGAGATTGAAATGATTGCTTGACAACATGCTTTTCCAATGGAAGATGACGGACTAGAGAAAATGTGGATTTATTCAATAATTACTACATTAAGTCCATATATTGATTCTTTCATATATTTCAAATTTCACCACTGAAAAGAAGTAAAAAGTTGTAAGCTTGTGCATTGCACCCGCGTTTGAACTGACATATTCAGTAAATTAAAATTCTTCTTTAAAAAGCATTACCAAGATCTTATTGGGTGATTAGTGTTCTGATGCTTATCCTTCTACCTTTTTCTACTTTATATGTATATTTATGTGTTTATTTATTTTTAAATGTTTTATTTATTTGAAAGAGAGAGTGGAGTGGGGGGAGGGAAAAGAGAGGGGAGACTGGATCCTAAACAGACTCTGTACTGAGCTTGGAGCTGGACATGGGGCTCTACCCCATGACCCTGGGATCATAACCTGAGCCAAAACCAAAAGTCAATTATTCAACCAACTGAGCCACCCAGGCTCCCCATTTATATGTATTTTTAAAGACACAAAATGAGAAGCGATGATGTTGAGATATGGGAAAGTAAGAAAGCTAGGCAAAGGGACAGGGGGTTGACTAAGAATGGAGTTAACCTACAGCTTTATGGTGGTTGTTTTGTGATTATCATCAGGGATGCATGAAACCATGAAACCAGGATATTCACCTGTGGCCAAAGAGGGATGGAAATGTCTTATTGGTGATGTAAAATATACTGATCAATGTACAAAATTCCTCTGTAAGCATTATCTCCATGTTTGTTTACATAAGTCATTAAAAATATATAGACAGATGCATTTCACCTAATTTATAGTTTCAGCTATGTAAAAAAAAAAAAAAAAGAAAAGAAAAAAAATGAAAAAAAAAGAAAGAAAAAAAGAAAAAGAAATAGGGGAGTAAAAAGCTTCCTCATTAAACTTGTGACATGGATCCTTTGAGACCAGAGTATGTCTTGGTGGTTCACCATCCAGAGACAAAGTTTGTCATCTGCAACTGAGAATGGATCCTTTGGAGACTTTAGCTACAAGTCCTGGAGCTCCCTAATGATCGTGAGTGCTTTTTTTCTCCTGCTGTCTCTTGCCATACGATATCCTTCACATTTCTTTCTTAAAATATTTATTAATTTATTCATTTGACAGAGAGAGTGTGTGCAAGTGGGGGAAGGGGCAGAGGGAGTGGGAGAGAGAGAATCTCAAGCATACTTCCCGCTGAGCACAGAGCCCAATGCAGATCTCTATCCCTGTACACTGAGGTCATGACCTGAGCCCAGATCATGAGTTGGATGCTAAACCAACTGAGCCAGCCCAGTACCTCACATATCCTTTACCTTTTTTAAAGTTGTATCTGAATATCCCCCTGAAGTCTTGTGAGTTTTTTCAAATATGCTTTCCTGTGAGGTTGTTATATCTTACAAATTTAACTACTTACAAATTACAAATGCACTCTATGTTTGCTCTTGTGTCTTGGATGTATTTTCAAGTTATTTGATCTATAATGCAAACCACTAACTTAAGCACTTAGAAAGAAGGTCATGAGAAATGATCAGTGTTCTTGATTATCAGGACAGTGTAAGAATAGGCTCTGAGCAAGGGAGGAGTGGCCTTGGAAGTCCTCTGCTCTAGATCCAGGAAATGAGAGGGGGCTTTCTCCAGAGATGTAGAAAGAAAGAAAGAAAGAAAGAAAGAAAGAAAGAAAGAAAGAAAGAAAGAAAGAAAGAAAGAAAGAAAGAAAGAAAAAGGAAGAAAGAAAGAAAGAAAGAAAAAGGAAGAAAGAAAGAAAGAAAGAAAGAAAGAAGAGACGGGGGGGAAGGAGGAAGGAAGGAAGAGAAAAGAAAGAGAAAGAAAAAGAAAGAAAGAGAAAGAAAGAAGGAAAGAAAAAGACTTATGGAAAGTTACAAGTCTTTTTATCTTCAGTTTGCACTATTAATTTCCAACAAGGTCTGTGATAAATTATTCTTTCCTGCTGGAGTGGTTCCATCTCATACATGATAAACCCTGATTCTCTCCCTGCTTTTGTATTAATTTAATTAGTCATGCTACCTTAAGATAAGTCATTTTTCTTCCCTGAGATCTCAGTTTCCTTATATACAAGATAAGTGAGTTGTAGCAGATAGGTATCAGAGCCCCTTCATACCCAACATTCTAAAGTATTTTGTGTTTCAAAACTCATGCATATCTAATCCATAGCAGACACAAGAACATTGGAATAATTTTAGTTCGTTCCTGCATATAAATATTTTCACACTAAGTAACCCAGTACACCAAAGTTTATGCTTTCTAGATGTTGCTATTTTAAAATCATATTTGACATAAAAATGACTAGCAGACATAAAAAAATGGTCAACATCATTCATCATCAGTGAAATACAAATCAAAGACATAATGAGATATCACCTCACACCTGTGAGAATGGCTAAAATTAACAACTCAGGAAACAACAGATGTTGGTAAGGATGCAGAGAAAGAGGAAAGAAAACTTGTGCAGCCACTCTGGAAAATGGCACGAAGGTTCCTCAAAAAGTTAAAAATAGGGATGCCTGGGTGGCTCAGTGAGTTAAAGCCCTCTGCCTTCGGCTCAGGTCATGATCCCAGGATCTTGGGATCGAGCCCCGTATTGGGCTCTCTGCTCAGCAAGGAGCCTGCTTCCCCCTCTCTCTCTTCCTGCCTCTCTGCCTACTTGTGATCTCTGTCAAATAAATAAATAAATAAATAAATCTAAAAAAAAAAAAGTTAAAAATAAAACTACCTTGTGTCCCAACAGCTGTACCACTAGGTTATTTATCCAAAGGATACCAAAATATTGATTCAAAGGGGCACATGCACTCCAATGTTTATAGCAGCACTCTGCACAATAGCCAAAATGTGGAAAGAGCCCAAATGTCCATCACTGATGGATAGATAAAAAAGTTGTGGTGTGCATACATACCCAGTGGAATATTACTCAACCATCAAAAGAACGAAGTCTTGCCATTTGCAACAACATGGGGTTAGAGCATATTTGCTAAGTGAAATAATCAGAGAAAGATAAATGACACTTATGTGGAATTTAAGGAACAAAACAGATGAACATTGGGGAAGGGAAGGAAATGTAAATTAAGATAGAGGGAGGCAAACCATAAGAAACTTAACTATAGGGAAAAAACTGAGTGTTGCTGGAGGGTAAGTGGGTGGGGGGATGGGGTAACCCGGTGATGGGCATTAAGGAAGGCACTTGATGTAATGAGCACTGGGTGTTATATGCCACTGATGAATCACTAAATCCTACTCCCGAAATTAATACTACAGTGTATGTGAACTTACTTGAATTTAGATAACATCTTGAAGAAAAAAGAAATAAAATAAAATAAAATTATATTTGGAAAAATTAAGGAAGTCATGTAGGTCAGAACTATATCTTCATTTACTTTAGCTGTTAGGTTTTATGCTGAGTGATTAGAGATACAAAATGTATAATGGACAGCTTCTGTTTTATTTGCCCATCTAGTTAACAGAGATAAGGCAACTCAATGTTCGTTTATCATGAAAGTGAAAAATGAGACACAGAAAATATCCAGATAAATATATAATACTAGTGTATTAGAATTCTCAAACAAACAAAGAAACAAACAAAAAACAGAACCAGTAAGAGATATATATATACCTATCTATTCCTAATTCTCTTTCAGAGAGAGAAAGAGAGAGACTGATTTATTATAAGGAACTGTCTCAAATGATTCTGGAGTCTGACAAGTCCCAAGACCTGCGGTTGGGAAGCCAGAGATCCAGAAGGGCTGCTGATGTGTGAAAATTGAGAAGCAGAACAGTGCTCCATACTTTCAGTCTTCAGGTAAGCAAGTTCAAGACACAGGAAAAACAGCTGTTTCAGTTTGAGTCTGAAGCCAGGAAAACAATCTCCTAAAATAAGAAATGAATGAAAAGTCCCATTGATGATTGAAAATGAGACCAGATATCAAGCTGTAGCTATTCTTCATCGCTTTGTCACAAGAGCTGTTGTAACTAATATGCTTCATTCTTTGAAGTTTTAATACATCAGTTTTTTTTCTGATTATAACCACAGTAATAGAAATGTTATATGTGTCACCAAGTTCAGTTTCAATAATATTAAGACACTGTTAGAGAAAATAGAAAAAATATTTTTTAAGTCAGTGTATTAATATAAAAAACCATTATTTGATTATTTCCCATGTATATCTGCACACTTTGCTTTGGTAAGTTTGGAAAAATAAAAAGCTCTGGGATTTTTATACAAATTTCACAATATAGATTCACAAAACAAAACCTTGTAACCTGTTTACTAGAGAGATTCTACATAATATGTTGATGGGCTTTGGTTTAGATATTTACTACTATTTATAATACATATTTTTATAAAATATATCTTCATAATGAAGTACACTTCCTGTTTTAGAAAACCATTTAAAGTAGAAAGCTTGGGGTGCCTGGGTGGCTCAGTGGGTTAAGCCTCTGCCTTTGACTCATGTCATGATCTCAGGGTCCTGAGATGGAGCCCCACATCAGGTTCTCTGTTCAGCAGGAAGCCTGCTTCCCCCTCTCTCTCTGCCTGCCTCTCTGCCTACTTCTGATCTCTGTCTGTCAAATAAATAAATAAATAAATCTAAAAAATAAATAAATAAAGCAGTAAGCTTTACAAAGCACTTGAGCAACTTTCCTTGATCCTTACTAGTCACTTGGATTTAAATGTTTTATTAGGAGTTTGTGTGTTGAGATTTCTGTCAATACATTATTGTTTTAATCATTACAGAATGAGTCTTTCTGGCAAGTTTCAGATTTTTCCCAAGAATCAGAATTATTTTTGTAAAGAAAGATGTTTACAGTGAGAGATATTTAAGACAAAGTGGGAGTTAAGTTTTCAATAATTGTATTATCTTTGAATTGCAAAGGGTAGAAATAAAAAGCTTTGTTGTAATATGAGTGGAATTTTAAGTAAATCAACATTGATTCAAAATAAACTTTTTTTTAATTATTATTTGGAAATCAGGTCTCATATATTTCCCCATGTATCCATTTGATAGATTTCAGGCTTAAAAAAAAAATCTCCAATTCTAGAAATTTCTTCCTTGTCTCAAACCTATGTATAAATGCTTTATTTAAGTGAAACCTTCTTTTTCGCTCCAAAATTATTAATTTCATTTAAATATCATACAGTTTCAGGTATGTCTAGTCATTTCATAATTTAAAAATAGTCTTCTTTAAATTTTAGACAGTTCCTCTGATGCACTTATTATCCGTGACAATTAATGTCATTATATCTTACCAGCTGAGGCATGAAAATTTCTTATCAGCTTTTAGTATGAGGATTAGAGGAAATTCTAGTTGCAAACTGCATACATCAACTGATAAAAACTGAACTTATTTAATTTGCTTATTCCTTGCTAATGAAGCCTAGGGTCATTAGGTAATCTGACAGATACTATAATTAGTGACATGCTTATCTTAATAATAAAACAATTAGTAACTTCCCTATAAGCAGGCAATGGAAAGCTAGTTATTGATGAAAATAAAATATTCAACCTTACAAATACTTTCAGCTACTTTTATCCTGAAGCTATGTTTCATGTTTTTGTTTGTTTGTTTTACAAACTCAAAAGTTTATCGATAAAATCAGATGGAGATTTTAAAAATGAAATAAAATTGCCTATTATGTTAGAAAACTAATAGGAATAAAACATTTACTTTACAGCACAACACATAATTCTTAACTCTACTATGAAGGTACAGGAAAAAAAAAACAACCATTCATAATTGGATACCAAACTTTTTATTATAATGTCAAGCCTCAGAAATTTGGAAGATTATGCCCCTCTTTCTAATGTTCAAAAATGTTTTTATGTTTCAGTATAAGCTGAAACCAACCCATTTATTTTCAGCATTTCAAAGATAATATGCTTTCAAAACAAAGGAGATCACAAGCATGCTGCATTTGGTATAACAAAACAAGTACTAATTGCATAACACATTTAATTACATTTAAGATATCATTTGTAACAAAGTAGTCATCCTATATTACCTATTAGTTATACTTCATTATTATATGAGATAAATTAAATTTAAACCTGTTAACAATTCAGAATGCAAAACATCAAAATGTCTTATTTACATTTTTCCACATCAAGTTTTCTGCATATGCTTTTATTTCTGTTCAGAGGTAAGAACACAAAATGCAATTTTTCCTGAGGGATAAAAATAGTAGTTAGGCAGCACAAGACACTTTCTCAAGTTTCAGGGATATAAATTAATATTATAATAAATCCATAATACTTCTATATTGAGGTATAATTTACCGAATTGCCATATGCATGTCTTATTACAAATGCAGTTTTAATTAAGATAAAAATAATTATGAAAGTCAGTATGTACAGAATGAGTTAAGATGTGTTTTTTTAATGTACAAAGAAAATGAAAGTAACAAAGGCTTATAATAGGAATTAGAATAATATCTTATTTATAGAGGGAAACGTATTTTACCTGTGATTTAATAAGTTGTCTTATTACTCTGATTGTACCCTTATCCTATTATATGTAGGGTCTTAAAACAAGAATAAGATAGTTACTTTATTACAATTGATTCCAAGTCTGGAGACAATTCCGATTTTACACCTAGTAGGGTATTCTTCACAATTGTATTCAAAAAAAATTGAAACACACTTGTTTCACTCTAGTTAATATGAAGATCAATATATTAAAATGGAAGCATTTTCTTAAAAACAAGTCTTGTAGTTTCTTCTGTATGGTAGATTAGAGATGTCCATAAATGCTTTGCTATTCCTCTAAGTAAGAGAGAATCAAATTCTGTCCTCTCCTTGAATCTGAGCAAGTCTTGGTGAATTCTTAGCCCAAGGGAATGTGGTAGAACTAACCTTTCAGGAATTGCAGAGGCTCGGCCTAAAGGGACATTTCAGCTTGGGCTTGGGTCTTTTGAGATGGTTCTTTAGAAGCTCTGAGTTGCAAGGTATGAATTCCAATTACCCTGAGAACTCCCAACTGAGTCCCGCTGACCAGCACTCAGCCACAGTGCAAATCAGATCATTCAGCCCAGCCCATTTGTCAAGTGAATCTAAAGAGTGAACTCTATTGGGGTCATGTGGATTTTCTGATTCAGAGAATTATGATATATAATAAACTTATTGTTTAATGAATTTGAGACTTGGGGGGTTGTTAAATGAAACAAGCTATTTCTTTTTTCTTTCTTTCTTTTTTTTTTTTTTTTTTTTTGGACAGGGGACACTGGAGGTGATCCAGGTTAGCTACATAAGAATCCAGCAGGAACATGATGGCTTCATTTTTCATTTTAATGAAGTGCTTTAAACACACTCTGTCACAGATCTAATGGCTACTACTTGATTTGGATGATATCTGGTAGTCTGGAGGTTAAAATCTATCTCAGAGAAGGTGAAGAAGAACTGGCAAAGATATTTTTTTTTGTTTTTTAAATTTTGAACTCTATGTAATTCATATTATACAATAACAGAATCTTCACATAACCTGAATCCACTCAATTTTTGGATGGGAAAGAATGCAAACATATTTGTGTGTGTGTGTGTGTGTGTGTGTGTGTGCTTATGTCTCAACAAATATTTGATTGTTTGAATATATAAGTAAGTTAGTTTTGACAGTATTTCTATCTTACACATACTTTTAATAAGTTACTCTTTCTAGGCAGGCCTACATTTTTGTCAGCTTCTAGAGGGACTTTACCAACTAGATGTCTGCCTCTGTGTCTTTGCAAATGCCTATTCCTAACTTCAGATAGTATGTAGTTTTCTTTGTTATCTATGGAAGAATTGTTTTCAAAAGTTTTCTAAAATATATTAGTCCCCCTTATCCACACAGGGGTACATTCCAAATCTTCAGTGGATGCCTAAAGCCACAGATAGTGCCAAATACCATATATCTATGTTTATTCTTATGCATACATACCTATAATAAAGTTTAATCTACAAATTAGTCACAGGAAGTGGTTAACAACAGTCACTAATAGTGAAATATAGCTATTATAACAATACATTGTAACAAAATTTTAGCAAATGCCATCTTTCTTTCTCAAAAGATCTTATTGTACTATACTCATCCTTTTTATGATGATTAATTTATAGAAAATTAATTAATTTATATATATGTAAAACATTAATTTATAGAAATTGGAACAATGAATCTTGGAACATTGAAAAAATAAAATTAAATTAAAAAAAGAAATTGGAAGAAAGGTAATTTATTCTGGTACTGGCTGTGTTTATTGATGATGTATTATATCTACTATAACACTAATCATATTTCCATTTAAAATTAATATGTAATAGTAACAACTAACAAAGTCAATGAAATGAAATGAGAAAATGATGGTTGTTCATAAGATGGAGAAATTACTTCTATTATAAAAGTAAATTTATTTGGTGCAAACTTCAATTGAAATGGACTTTTGCTGAGATTAGAACTTATAAGATTTTAATAACATAAATAATGATGGAATCTGTACATGACTTTAATAACAGTGTTTACAAACTAAGCTCAATAACATTCAAATTAGCATCTATATATTAAAATGTATACATTATAATTATATCCTGTGAGACTACTGCCTACATCCAGTTGGGAAGCTATTTTCAAACTGCAGTTAATCATTACATCTTTTGAAGACTATGGACAGAAGGTATTAGGGTAATTTTATTTTACAACACATGTTCCATTTATAAAGTGCTGTTATTTCCAAATTGATACTTTCTTATTTTAAAAAGAAGGAAAGGAAAGGAAAGGGAGGGGAAGGGAGGAAAGGAGAAGAGAAAAAAGAAGAGTATAATTCTATTCTAAGCATCCACCATGCCTTTGGTAAACCAAATCACATAATAATTAGTGTGGTATAAAGAGAAACTGCTTAATATAAATTTTAACTAACCAAATATTTCAATATAAATTAAAAATAAATGTCCCTTTGAAAGAAAAACTATTTATGCTCTGTAAAAGAAAATTTATCTGTAGAAAATATCAAATTTTAATTTGCAATTATAAAGACTAAAAAGAGGAGCAACTGTTTGGTAAAATTATTATTTTCTTTTCATTGAAATCAGAGTGAAATACACATTCAGAAAACCTAAAATAAGAGTGAAGAAAATGTCATGTTGCCCCAACCCAGAAAGCTTTGTTCTATTTGGAATAATATTCTCAAAACATGTCAAAATGTCTTACTTTTTTATACTTAGATGAAGTTTTTGATTTATGAGTTGTTTATAATTCTCCATATTTAAAAAATAATTTTCTACCACATCAATCATCAGAACAATTGCTAGGGCTTCAACTGAGCCTTGAAAATGTACATTTATACACATAGGATCCAGGGCATAGATGCAGATGAAAGTCTCATACAATTAATAAACAAGTTTCTAAGGAACAGGATCACTTATCCAGTTAATTTTTGTGTTGGAATGTGTACTGTAATTTTAATCAAGGAATAACTGAAATTGTAATCATTGAAATAAATAAGTAGCTTCATAGAGGCAGATGAAAAAGATAAACCAGATAATAGAGTGGAAGAAAATATTTTGAGCCCAAAAGATAAATACCAACATGAAAAAACAATGTTAAATTTAAGTTAATGGATGAGATCATTGCTTTCCGTGTTTAATTCTAACGTACACCTGGAAGAGATTTGAGAATGAGGAAGGAAGGTAATAGCTGAGGATCTTTAGAGCCAACAAAAGTGATTTCCAGTCATGGAAAACAAACAAACACAAACAAACAAACTGAAAAGGATGCTACCAAAAAATCCCAAAACACTGAGGTAATGGCATCTTTAAGTCTGATTACTTACAAAGAAATAGTAGATTTCACCATTGCAAAAATAGGAGCCAGAAGTCAGTGAAATATTGTCTTCAGAGTGTTGGGTGACAATAACTATTAACTTTCAATTGTTTACTTAGGTCAACTATAAATTAAGAATAAATTTGAAATACCGTTTTCTTTAAATTTTGTTGTTATAACGACACTCGAGAGATTCTAATGAAAGGTATGGACTTCCTCTCTGGATAATACATATACATGCTAGGTTTTCATAAAACTTTAGATTTGTAGGGACATCTGGGTGGCTCAATGGGTTAAGCCTCTGCGTTTGGCTCAGGTTAGGATCTCAGGGTCCTGGGATAGAGCCCCACATCAGGCTCTTTGCTCGGCTGGGAACCTGCTTCCCCCTCTCTCTCTCCCTGCCTCTCTGCCTACTTGTGATTTCTCTCTCTCTCTCCCTGTCAAATGAATAAAAACTTTAGATTTGTAAATGCCCTGAAGCCTCTTTGCTCTAGAGAGCACATCTTTACCTATGAATCAAGCTACTGTGGTACCTATGAGTACCCATGGTATTTAAGACTATATACTGAAAACTTATGCCACTCTCTTTAGAACCATTGAAGTCGTCTTCTTCTTCTTCTTCTTCTTCTTCTTCTTCTTCTTCTTCTTCTTCTTCTTCTTCTCCTTCTTCCTCCTCCTCCTCCTCCTCCTCTTCTTCTTCTTCTTCTTCTTCTTCTTTCAATGAATTGCACTGGTTTTATTAAAGGTACCATCCATTATGTTACATACATGCTAATGCAATTCACAGACTTAAAATATATTTCATGTTTTTTTTCAGGCACTCTCAGTCACTGGCACTCTCAACTTCCACTAACTCAAGTACAAAATGCCTGCCCTAAATTCATATATATGCATGCAGAAATAGAATCTTTAGAAGGCAGACTCTGTAATTACTGGTTTGGGGAGAGAGATTGTCTATTTGCTCTCTTCTGTTACTAGTAATAGCGTTTGACGTTCCAAAATGTAAATCTCTAAAGTTTTGTTTTTTTAAGAGAGAAACTTATAAGGAAAAGTGTTTAACATTTGAGTTCACATACAACTCAGAATGGCAAAAAGATCTATAAACCATTGAACACATTTTGAAATTGGCACATGTGTAAAGTCTTTGGTGCAATAACCTCTGTTCCAATCTTTCCACCCAAACTGACTGGAGGCTTAGAATTGCATAATTGCTGATGGCGGTGTCTCTGGAAATGGGCTGCTTGCCTAAGGAGAATCTCTGTGTCACCAACATCTTGCTATTTCAACTAGATGTTTCCGTTCTCAGATACACTTTTTCCTCTGTGAATATTTAGCCTCACTTTTCCCACCTGCAAATAAGAATAGTGATAGTAAATACTTCTAGGTTGTTGTATCAAAGATCTAAATTATTTATATAATTTAATACAGTTGCTGAAATAAGTGCCCCTAACCAGTTATCACCTGTTATTATTAGTTCAAATACTTAGCCAGTCATTTCCTATTTCTGTTGGAAGAACAGCTCAGTTATTTCAAAATAGTATTAGTGTTGACTATGGGGTAGAATGAGTGAATTTTAAAGGCAATGATATTCAACTAAATTGAGTTAAAGTTACTTATACATAAATAATTTTAATTTCCTACTTTGGATAAGTGACTATACAACTTGGAAAATACCCGTACTTAGAAATGTTTTGAGAAAAGGTTAAAATATTACTTAAACCATTAATATTAAATATCAAAAATATTTAAGTATTAAAGACGTGTTGTGGTTTACATGTAATGAAAAGCTGTGGCATGTAAAATTTCAAATCACAAATTTGTCTATTTTTGTTTTGTTCATGTAAAGAACAATAGTTAAATTAGAATGGTATATATCTATTTATCTTTCTTCTTCTCTAGACTAATAGACTTAAACTCCTAATAGACTTAAACTCTTCAAATCAAATTATACACTGAACTAAGATAAACTGAGCAAAATGTCAGTTTTGAATAGAAATTATTTGTCTGCTGGAAAACTTCTACATTTTCTAAAACAAAAAAAGGCAAAATCATACAGAATTCTGTCTACAATAAATATGGAATTTCTGGCTATAAGATAAAGTAGATTGCATGTAATATTCTTTAATATTTAAAATTATTAATAAGCATAACCATGCAGGGGTGCCTGAGTGGCTCAGTGGGTTAAGCCTCTGCCTTCGGCTCAGGTCATGATCTCAAGGTCCTGGGATCAAGCCCTGCATCAGGTTCTCTGCTCAGCGGGGAGCCTGCTTCCCCTGTCCCCATCTGCCTCTCTGCCTACTTGTGAGCTCTGTCTGTCAAATAAATAAATAAACTCTTAAAAAAATAAGCATAACCATGCATATAATTTTGTCAGACAAATAAATGCAGTGCATTATATATTACATTTATTATATTAATTTATATAATTGATTTGATTACAAAATATGAAAAAATAAGCAAGGGAAACAAGGCAAAAATGAACTATTGGGACTTCATCAAGATAAAACTCTTCTGCACAATGAAGGAAACAGTGGACAAAACTAAAAGGCAAATTTACAAATGATATATCTTATAAAGGGTTAGTATCCAAAATCTGTAAAGAACATATCAAACACAATGCCCAAAATACAACTAATCCTGTTAAGAAATGGGCAGAAGACACGAATAGACATTTTTCCAAAGAAGACAACCAGGCCAACGGACAAATGAAAAGATGCTCAACAGGGGTGGCTGTGTAGCTTGGTCGGTTAAGTGGCTGCTTTCGGCCCAGGTCATGATCCCAGGATCTTGGGATCAAGCCCTGCATCGGGCTCCTTGCTCAGGGAGGAACCTGCTTCTCCGTCTTGTCCCCACTCATGTTCTCTCTTGTTCTTGCTCTCAAATAAATAAATAAAATATTAAAAAAAGAGGAAAAATGCTCAACATCACTCATCATCAGGGAAATACAGATTAAAACCATAATGAGATATCACCTCACACACCTGTCAGAACGGCTAAAATTAACAACACGAGAAACAACAGATTGGCCATGGATGAGCACAAAGGGGAACCCTCTTACTCTGTGAGAATGCAAACTGGTGCAGCCACTCTGGAAAACAGTATGAAGTTTTCTCAAGTTAAAATTAGAACTATGCTGTGGCACCTGGGTGGCTCAGTGGGTTGAGCGGCTGCTTTGGGTCATGATCCTAGGATCCTGCGATCGAGCCCCACATTGGGCTCTCTACTCAGTGGAGAGCCTGTTTCTCCCTCTCCCTCTCCTGCCACTCTGCTTACTTGTGCTCTCTATCTCTCTGTCAAATAATAAATAAAAAATCTTTTTAAAAAAGTAGAACTATGGTATGACCCAGCAACTGCACTACTAGGTATTTAACCAAAGGGTACAAAAGTACTGATTGAAGGGGTACATGCACCCTGAAGTCTACAGCAGCCTTATCAACAATACCCAAATTATGGGAAGAGCCCAATGTCCATCGACTGATGAATGGATAAAGAAGGTGTGGTGTATATATTACTCAGCCTTCAAAAGGAATGGAATCTTGCCATTTGCCGTGACATGGATGGAGCTAGCATGTATTATGCTAAGTGAAATAAGTCGGTCAAAGAAAGACAAACATAGTATGATTTCACTCATGTGAAAGTTAAGAAACAAAACAAATGAAGATGGGGAAGGAAGAAAAAAAAGAGAGAGAGAGAAACCATAAGAGACAGTTAATTATAGAGAACAAACTGAGGGTTGCATGAGGGAAGGGGGGATACACTAAATGGGTGATGAGTATTAAGGGGAGCACTTGTGATGAGTATTGGATGCTGTATATAAGTAATGAATCACTAAATTCTACACCTGAAACCAATATTACACTGTGTTACCAACTATAATTTAAATAAAAACTTAAAAAAATATGAGAATATAAAGATGACTATTCCATGAGAGTTTTATGAAAATTTAATTCATGAAAGCTTTAAAATATTTATAATTGCCAGTTTGAAAGAGGGATACAAAATGTCAGGAAATTTTTAATACAGTCCTCCCAAGTGCTCGCATATACTCACACTTGGACATTTCAGATTTTAATATAAATACAGTGTGTATTATAACACAGCACTTAATTGATGTGAAGGATTTCTGTAGGACAAGTTTTAGAAGATATATTTAAAGATATATTATCAAACCAATTTGAAGTCACATACAGCATATTTCACTACATTCAATGTGAAACATAATTTAACTTGTTTTAGATTATTAAAATCATTATTGTGAACATTATTTATTTTTCCTGTTATACTACAGGCAGTCTTAAAGACATGGGAAGAGAAAAAGATATTACCCCATTTATCCAAGAGCTTCAGACTACTGGATGTAGGAAAGTCAATGTCTTTTTAATATTTTTAAATATTTATTAATTTATTTAGAGAAAGACTACATGTGAGCAGGGGGAGGGACAGAGGGAGGGAGGGAGAGAGAGAGAGAGAGAGAGAATTTCAAGCAGACTCCCCATTGAGAATGGAATCTGATATAGGCTCTATCCCAAGAGCCTGAGATCATTACCTGAGCTGAAATTAAGAGTTGCCTTCCTAACAATATAGTCACCCAAGTGCCCCTCAATGTCTTTTTTAATACTAATGAGTTAGGATATAGAAAGCATTGTGTGTTGATGCGATCAGAAATGGGTTTATTACTCTCGCATTCTCTCTCTCAAATAAATAAATAAATAAATATTTTTTTAAAAATGGGGGAGGTGGTGTGCCTGGGTGGCTCAGTTAGTTAAGCGACTGCCTTTGGCTCAGGTCATGATCCTGGAGTCCTGGGATTGAGTCTTGCTTTGGGAATCTCTGCTCGGCAGGGAGTCTGCATCTCCCTCTGACCCTCCCCCTTCTCAGGCTCTCTCTCAAGTAAATACATAAATAAAATCTTTAAAAAAATGGTTTCCTAGACTGTCTCCACCTTGGATCACTATCTTATTATTTTATGTATGGACCATGGCGGTGGCCTTTTCACTTTTCTCACTGGCTCCATCTCATTTGTTTCATCTATTTCTGCATTCCATCAATGATTAATCTTCCAAAATCTTGCTGCAATTTTATCATAGTCATATTTAAAAACCATCAGTCCCTGCACCTGCAGTGTTTTGTATCGTAGATGACAATATTGATGTATGTACTGAAGGACAATTTATCTTGGAAACAGACTATACAAACTATGGTATCAATAAATACAGTACAGTGCTATAATTGTATTTTTCTTCCTTATGATTATCTTGATAACATTTTCTTTTCTACGGCTTACTTTATTGTAAGAATGCAGTACATAATACATATAAAATGCAAAACATGAGTTAACTGACCATTTATGTTATTGGTAAGGTTTCCAGTCAACAGTAGGGTATTAGTGGGGAAAGTCAAAAGTTACATAGATTTTCAATTGTGTAGGAACCCAACACCTTTAACACCCTCTTCATTCAGGGTCAACTGTATTTTGTTTTGTTATTCCCCCTCCAGAGGATGCCCATTTTTTTGGTCATTTGCTATGATCAAAGCACAATCTAAATTCTAACTTAATGCAAGACGTTACTTGGTTATGCTTTAGAAGTAGATGTGCTTTCTGCAATCATTCGTGTTGCCCACACTGGTGTTTTGAGAGTTGTGTTAGCTCACTGTAGAGTATCATGACATAAACCATCTTACTTCAATAAGGCTGCAAGACTCAGAAAGTATGTGCCGAACTGGATGGGTCATTGCAATTTCTGTATCACTAAATATAAATGAATGAAATGCTTATTTACTAAGTTTTCTTATAATCATATGAAATTATAGTTAAACATTGTTTTCAGACTTTTTTAGTTATGACATCTTCATGAGTCACTCAATTAAGCCATCTAATATAACCTCTACTCTTTAGAAACCCTAGAAATAAATTTAACAAGGTTTACTGGGAATTAGTGTTATGAACTTAACTGCTCTTCAGCAATTAATTATATTAAGCTTTATTAAAATTTATTTAAATTGCCAAGTTTCTTAACTTTTCCTTTGTTGCATATTTTCCTAATTCATGAATATTCCTAAATAAATGGAGAAAGTGGCTTCCCTTTTTCTAAGACTTGATCAATGATTTTGTTTCTGAAAATCATTTCTCTATATTCACTCTTTGCTGTTAATAACTAGTTTTATTGCATTTTCCTCTGTCATAGTTTTAGGAGGCAGTATAGCCTAGTGACTATCTCTTACTGACTATGCCATTTTGGTTAACTTATCCTGTGAAATACAGAGGTGAATTTACATATATATGCCTAAGTATAGATGCTAATTAATACATATGTTACTTAGCACTTGATGATCTCTATTCAAACACTTCATACCATTTATTTAATCCAACAAACATTTTATTTTTTGATACTTTGAGCCAGGAATTATTTTGGATGCTTAGGATTTATCAGTGAATAGTTAAGCTTTTGAACTCCTGCAGTTGACATCTTAATGGGAGAAGCTTTTATTTTGTGAAGGGGTATTAGGTGATGATTACAATTAAAAATTAAAGTAGAGGGGCACCTGGGTGGCTCAGTGGGTTAAAGCCTCTGCCTTCAACTCAGGTCATGATCCCAGGGTCCTGGGATCGAGCCCCGCATCGGGCTCTCTGCTCAGCGGGGCCTTCTTCCTCCTCCTCCTCCTCCTCCTCTTCTTCTTCTTCTTCTTCTTCTTCTTTCAATGAATTGCACTGGTTTTATTAAAGGTACCATCCATTATGTTACATACATGCTAATGCAATTCACAGACTTAAAATATATTTCATGTTTTTTTTCAGGCACTCTCAGTCACTGGCACTCTCAACTTCCACTAACTCAAGTACAAAATGCCTGCCCTAAATTCATATATATGCATGCAGAAATAGAATCTTTAGAAGGCAGACTCTGTAATTACTGGTTTGGGGAGAGAGATTGTCTATTTGCTCTCTTCTGTTACTAGTAATAGCGTTTGACGTTCCAAAATGTAAATCTCTAAAGTTTTGTTTTTTTAAGAGAGAAACTTATAAGGAAAAGTGTTTAACATTTGAGTTCACATACAACTCAGAATGGCAAAAAGATCTATAAACCATTGAACACATTTTGAAATTGGCACATGTGTAAAGTCTTTGGTGCAATAACCTCTGTTCCAATCTTTCCACCCAAACTGACTGGAGGCTTAGAATTGCATAATTGCTGATGGCGGTGTCTCTGGAAATGGGCTGCTTGCCTAAGGAGAATCTCTGTGTCACCAACATCTTGCTATTTCAACTAGATGTTTCCGTTCTCAGATACACTTTTTCCTCTGTGAATATTTAGCCTCACTTTTCCCACCTGCAAATAAGAATAGTGATAGTAAATACTTCTAGGTTGTTGTATCAAAGATCTAAATTATTTATATAATTTAATACAGTTGCTGAAATAAGTGCCCCTAACCAGTTATCACCTGTTATTATTAGTTCAAATACTTAGCCAGTCATTTCCTATTTCTGTTGGAAGAACAGCTCAGTTATTTCAAAATAGTATTAGTGTTGACTATGGGGTAGAATGAGTGAATTTTAAAGGCAATGATATTCAACTAAATTGAGTTAAAGTTACTTATACATAAATAATTTTAATTTCCTACTTTGGATAAGTGACTATACAACTTGGAAAATACCCGTACTTAGAAATGTTTTGAGAAAAGGTTAAAATATTACTTAAACCATTAATATTAAATATCAAAAATATTTAAGTATTAAAGACGTATTGTGGTTTACATGTAATGAAAAGCTGTGGCATGTAAAATTTCAAATCACAAATTTGTCTATTTTTGTTTTGTTCATGTAAAGAACAATAGTTAAATTAGAATGGTATATATCTATTTATCTTTCTTCTTCTCTAGACTAATAGACTTAAACTCCTAATAGACTTAAACTCTTCAAATCAAATTATACACTGAACTAAGATAAACTGAGCAAAATGTCAGTTTTGAATAGAAATTATTTGTCTGCTGGAAAACTTCTACATTTTCTAAAACAAAAAAAGGCAAAATCATACAGAATTCTGTCTACAATAAATATGGAATTTCTGGCTATAAGATAAAGTAGATTGCATGTAATATTCTTTAATATTTAAAATTATTAATAAGCATAACCATGCAGGGGTGCCTGAGTGGCTCAGTGGGTTAAGCCTCTGCCTTCGGCTCAGGTCATGATCTCAAGGTCCTGGGATCAAGCCCTGCATCAGGTTCTCTGCTCAGCGGGGAGCCTGCTTCCCCTGTCCCCATCTGCCTCTCTGCCTACTTGTGAGCTCTGTCTGTCAAATAAATAAATAAACTCTTAAAAAAATAAGCATAACCATGCATATAATTTTGTCAGACAAATAAATGCAGTGCATTATATATTACATTTATTATATTAATTTATATAATTGATTTGATTACAAAATATGAAAAAATAAGCAAGGGAAACAAGGCAAAAATGAACTATTGGGACTTCATCAAGATAAAACTCTTCTGCACAATGAAGGAAACAGTGGACAAAACTAAAAGGCAAATTTACAAATGATATATCTTATAAAGGGTTAGTATCCAAAATCTGTAAAGAACATATCAAACACAATGCCCAAAATACAACTAATCCTGTTAAGAAATGGGCAGAAGACACGAATAGACATTTTTCCAAAGAAGACAACCAGGCCAACGGACAAATGAAAAGATGCTCAACAGGGGTGGCTGTGTAGCTTGGTCGGTTAAGTGGCTGCTTTCGGCCCAGGTCATGATCCCAGGATCTTGGGATCAAGCCCTGCATCGGGCTCCTTGCTCAGGGAGGAACCTGCTTCTCCGTCTTGTCCCCACTCATGTTCTCTCTTGTTCTTGCTCTCAAATAAATAAATAAAATATTAAAAAAAGAGGAAAAATGCTCAACATCACTCATCATCAGGGAAATACAGATTAAAACCATAATGAGATATCACCTCACACACCTGTCAGAACGGCTAAAATTAACAACACGAGAAACAACAGATTGGCCATGGATGAGCACAAAGGGGAACCCTCTTACTCTGTGAGAATGCAAACTGGTGCAGCCACTCTGGAAAACAGTATGAAGTTTTCTCAAGTTAAAATTAGAACTATGCTGTGGCACCTGGGTGGCTCAGTGGGTTGAGCGGCTGCTTTGGGTCATGATCCTAGGATCCTGCGATCGAGCCCCACATTGGGCTCTCTACTCAGTGGAGAGCCTGTTTCTCCCTCTCCCTCTCCTGCCACTCTGCTTACTTGTGCTCTCTATCTCTCTGTCAAATAATAAATAAAAAATCTTTTTAAAAAAGTAGAACTATGGTATGACCCAGCAACTGCACTACTAGGTATTTAACCAAAGGGTACAAAAGTACTGATTGAAGGGGTACATGCACCCTGAAGTCTACAGCAGCCTTATCAACAATACCCAAATTATGGGAAGAGCCCAATGTCCATCGACTGATGAATGGATAAAGAAGGTGTGGTGTATATATTACTCAGCCTTCAAAAGGAATGGAATCTTGCCATTTGCCGTGACATGGATGGAGCTAGCATGTATTATGCTAAGTGAAATAAGTCGGTCAAAGAAAGACAAACATAGTATGATTTCACTCATGTGAAAGTTAAGAAACAAAACAAATGAAGATGGGGAAGGAAGAAAAAAAAGAGAGAGAGAGAAACCATAAGAGACAGTTAATTATAGAGAACAAACTGAGGGTTGCATGAGGGAAGGGGGGATACACTAAATGGGTGATGAGTATTAAGGGGAGCACTTGTGATGAGTATTGGATGCTGTATATAAGTAATGAATCACTAAATTCTACACCTGAAACCAATATTACACTGTGTTACCAACTATAATTTAAATAAAAACTTAAAAAAATATGAGAATATAAAGATGACTATTCCATGAGAGTTTTATGAAAATTTAATTCATGAAAGCTTTAAAATATTTATAGTTGCCAGTTTGAAAGAGGGATACAAAATGTCAGGAAATTTTTAATACAGTCCTCCCAAGTGCTCGCATATACTCACACTTGGACATTTCAGATTTTAATATAAATACAGTGTGTATTATAACACAGCACTTAATTGATGTGAAGGATTTCTGTAGGACAAGTTTTAGAAGATATATTTAAAGATATATTATCAAACCAATTTGAAGTCACATACAGCATATTTCACTACATTCAATGTGAAACATAATTTAACTTGTTTTAGATTATTAAAATCATTATTGTGAACATTATTTATTTTTCCTGTTATACTACAGGCAGTCTTAAAGACATGGGAAGAGAAAAAGATATTACCCCATTTATCCAAGAGCTTCAGACTACTGGATGTAGGAAAGTCAATGTCTTTTTAATATTTTTAAATATTTATTAATTTATTTAGAGAAAGACTACATGTGAGCAAGGGGAGGGACAGAGGGAGGGAGGGAGAGAGAGAGAGAGAGAGAGAATTTCAAGCAGACTCCCCATTGAGAATGGAATCTGATATAGGCTCTATCCCAAGAGCCTGAGATCATTACCTGAGCTGAAATTAAGAGTTGCCTTCCTAACAATATAGTCACCCAAGTGCCCCTCAATGTCTTTTTTAATACTAATGAGTTAGGATATAGAAAGCATTGTGTGTTGATGCGATCAGAAATGGGTTTATTACTCTCGCATTCTCTCTCTCAAATAAATAAATAAATAAATATTTTTTTAAAAATGGGGGAGGTGGTGTGCCTGGGTGGCTCAGTTAGTTAAGCGACTGCCTTTGGCTCAGGTCATGATCCTGGAGTCCTGGGATTGAGTCTTGCTTTGGGAATCTCTGCTCGGCAGGGAGTCTGCATCTCCCTCTGACCCTCCCCCTTCTCAGGCTCTCTCTCAAGTAAATACATAAATAAAATCTTTAAAAAAATGGTTTCCTAGACTGTCTCCACCTTGGATCACTATCTTATTATTTTATGTATGGACCATGGCGGTGGCCTTTTCACTTTTCTCACTGGCTCCATCTCATTTGTTTCATCTATTTCTGCATTCCATCAATGATTAATCTTCCAAAATCTTGCTGCAATTTTATCATAGTCATATTTAAAAACCATCAGTCCCTGCACCTGCAGTGTTTTGTATCGTAGATGACAATATTGATGTATGTACTGAAGGACAATTTATCTTGGAAACAGACTATACAAACTATGGTATCAATAAATACAGTACAGTGCTATAATTGTATTTTTCTTCCTTATGATTATCTTGATAACATTTTCTTTTCTACGGCTTACTTTATTGTAAGAATGCAGTACATAATACATATAAAATGCAAAACATGAGTTAACTGACCATTTATGTTATTGGTAAGGTTTCCAGTCAACAGTAGGGTATTAGTGGGGAAAGTCAAAAGTTACATAGATTTTCAATTGTGTAGGAACCCAACACCTTTAACACCCTCTTCATTCAGGGTCAACTGTATTTTGTTTTGTTATTCCCCCTCCAGAGGATGCCCATTTTTTTGGTCATTTGCTATGATCAAAGCACAATCTAAATTCTAACTTAATGCAAGACGTTACTTGGTTATGCTTTAGAAGTAGATGTGCTTTCTGCAATCATTCGTGTTGCCCACACTGGTGTTTTGAGAGTTGTGTTAGCTCACTGTAGAGTATCATGACATAAACCATCTTACTTCAATAAGGCTGCAAGACTCAGAAAGTATGTGCCGAACTGGATGGGTCATTGCAATTTCTGTATCACTAAATATAAATGAATGAAATGCTTATTTACTAAGTTTTCTTATAATCATATGAAATTATAGTTAAACATTGTTTTCAGACTTTTTTAGTTATGACATCTTCATGAGTCACTCAATTAAGCCATCTAATATAACCTCTACTCTTTAGAAACCCTAGAAATAAATTTAACAAGGTTTACTGGGAATTAGTGTTATGAACTTAACTGCTCTTCAGCAATTAATTATATTAAGCTTTATTAAAATTTATTTAAATTGCCAAGTTTCTTAACTTTTCCTTTGTTGCATATTTTCCTAATTCATGAATATTCCTAAATAAATGGAGAAAGTGGCTTCCCTTTTTCTAAGACTTGATCAATGATTTTGTTTCTGAAAATCATTTCTCTATATTCACTCTTTGCTGTTAATAACTAGTTTTATTGCATTTTCCTCTGTCATAGTTTTAGGAGGCAGTATAGCCTAGTGACTATCTCTTACTGACTATGCCATTTTGGTTAACTTATCCTGTGAAATACAGAGGTGAATTTACATATATATGCCTAAGTATAGATGCTAATTAATACATATGTTACTTAGCACTTGATGATCTCTATTCAAACACTTCATACCATTTATTTAATCCAACAAACATTTTATTTTTTGATACTTTGAGCCAGGAATTATTTTGGATGCTTAGGATTTATCAGTGAATAGTTAAGCTTTTGAACTCCTGCAGTTGACATCTTAATGGGAGAAGCTTTTATTTTGTGAAGGGGTATTAGGTGATGATTACAATTAAAAATTAAAGTAGAGGGGCACCTGGGTGGCTCAGTGGGTTAAAGCCTCTGCCTTCAACTCAGGTCATGATCCCAGGGTCCTGGGATCGAGCCCCGCATCGGGCTCTCTGCTCAGCGGGGAGCCTGCTTCCTCCTCTCTCTCTGCCTGCCTCTCTGCCTACTTGTGATCTCTGTCAAATAAATAAA
Organism: Enhydra lutris kenyoni; assembly: GCF_002288905.1. NCBI lineage: Eukaryota > Metazoa > Chordata > Mammalia > Carnivora > Mustelidae > Enhydra > Enhydra lutris. Next base: position 94,998,642 of record NW_019154086.1, read on the forward strand.
TAAAATATTTAAAAAAAAATTAAAGTAGAAGCAACACATGCTAAGTGAGACACCACTTTAGAAAGGGGTGGGGAAAGAAGGACTCTCTGCCAAGGTGACAGTTGAGCTGAACCCTGAATGAAGTAGCACAGGTAACTGGGACAAGTAAGCTGGGCAGAGGTTAGATTGCAGTGAGCCCAGAAGGAGGAGTAACTGAAGAGCTAGCAACGAAGGAGGCAACACTGGCGAAAGAGCTTACATCTGTGTCACACACTTAAGACCACTCGTGGACTACACGAAGATTTTGTCTAAATATAATGAAACAGATAAAGAAAAAGAAAAAGAAATTTTTCTTACATATGACAGGAAACAAGAGGATGTCTCATAGGTAATATTTACTAAAGCAGCTTTGGATTTAACTTACAATTATTTTCAAGTATCGTGGCAACTTAAAAGAAGTCCTTGTGGCAAAGAAAAGAAGTTTACCAAATTCCCCTTCCTCATTTATACACAAAATCCACTTGCTCAAATTTAAAATTAGTTCCTTTCACTTCAGGCTCCATTAACTAGAGAATGGTTCTCAGGCATATTGATCCTTTTCCAAGTGTATCAGAGTTTGTTTGTTTGTTTTTTTCCCCTTTTTCTTATTTGGTTTTATTCTCTTTTATACTTTATTTTTAAAGGTAGAAAATATTTGGTGAAAATAAAACTAGTTTTTAGTGTTTAGTTTTCTTTTAGAGCATAACTTTCATTCTTCTACACAGTATTAATTATGACAAAAATTGGGTATCACTTGTTGAAATGTTAAGGCTTATGTTGAGGATCAGTTATGATTCTTATGACTAGACTCCTGCCAGAGTAACTGAAATTTACAGAACTTGATTTATGGAGATAGAGCCATCCACTCTTTTCTAAATATATAAAATTGACACTCACACACAACTACACTCTAAAAAATATCAGTTTTGCTTAATTTAAATCTAAACTCTGGAATGGTATTGGATTTTTACTATTTTATTTATTAAATATTTACTGTGTTCCACTGTTGTAGGTGCTGAGGATACAGTGAGAAAGAGCAGCAAATACCCTTACACATCACATATTTTATATTCCAAAAGTACTAGAACTTTCTTTCTTTCTTACTTTCTTGTTTTCTCTTTCTTTTTCGTTCTCTCTTTCTTTCTTCCTTGTGAAAAGGATATGTAACATTTTTCTTCAAGATTTCCTCAATTTACCTATAAATTGAAATAATGCACATGACCTTCATTGGTCCCACATCAATGGTAGTATTTAATAGAATACACATTTCAGTCTTTTTTTAAACTATTTTATTTCCATTAACATAAGATGTCTTATTGGTCTCAGAGGTAGAGTTCAGTGATTCATTAGTCTTATGTAATACCCAGTGCTCATTATATCACATGTTCTACTTAATGTCCATCACCCAGTTACCCTATCCCCCACCAACCTCCCCTCTAGCAGCCCTCAGTTTGTTTCCTATGACTAAGAGTCTCTCTCTCTGGTTTCATCTTGGTTTATCTTGTCCTCTCTTCCCCAATGATCCTCTGTTTAGTTTCTTAGATTCCACGTATCAGTGAGGTCATATGATAATTGTCTTTCTCTGATTGACTTATTTTGCTTAGCGTAATGCTTAAGGCGCAAAAATTGCTCACAAAGTATGTCCTTGTCTCAAAAATTGATAATCTAAAATAATGTAAATTGTTTATTGTATTTTAGAAAATTATTCTAGACAGCTTCAAAATGTGTATAAGACAAATGGATCTTGATTCACTGTATGTGATGGCCTATTCAATCGACTGACATAAAGCCTGTTAGCAAATTCCAGGGCTTTATAGAAGAAGCTCTGCTCCGGTTCTTGTGTAACATTTAACGATCTTAACCGATAGGAAAGAGATTATGGAAACAAATGTTGGAACTTGTTAACCAACAACAATAGAACTTGCTTTTGTTCTCAAGCACATGGTTAGCTGCATTCTGCATTTTCACAGGTACAGCATGTATTTTCCCTCTTCAGATATTGGAGGATATTATTATAAATAGTCCTGAGGAGAACAACTAAGAACAATGATTTTTTTCTCCATGGCATGTTATTAGGTTTTACTAAACTCGAATGAATCTAATAAGAAAAAGATTATACTTTTTACAAATTTTAACTAAAATTTTATTACAAATTGGATTCCATGACGTTTCATCAAAATTCCAACTTAAGAATAAATTCTAAGGGCACCTGGGTGGCTCAGTGGGTTAAAATCTCTGTCTTCATCTCAGGTTATGATCTCAGGGTCCTGGGATCGAGCCCAACATCAGGGTCTCTGCTCAGCGGGGAGCCTGCTTCCCCCCTCTCTCTCTCTGTCTGCCTATCTGCCTACTTGTGATTTCTGTCTGTCAAATAAATAAATAAAATCTTTTTAAAAAATTTAAAAAAAGAATAAATTCTACTTCATTCAGTATATTTTTCAGTTTAAATTTACTTGCCTTTTAAAAATCCTTTTTCCCCTTATTTTTTTGCTTTTGAGAATTAAGTCTAATGAGAAACTTCCAATTTATGAGCTATAGAATGCATCCATTTCATATTTCTTATGTCCAGTCTATAGTCCTTATTAGTCATTAAAACCTGAGTTTTTGGGGTGCCTGGGTGGCTCAGTGGGTTAAGCCCCTGCCTTTGGCTCAGGTCATGATCTCAGGGTCCTGGGATCGATTCCCGAATCGGGCTCTCTGCTTGGCGGGGAGCCTGCTTCTCTCTCTCTCTCTCTCTCTCTCTATCTGCCTCTTTGTCTACTTGTGATCTCTCTCTGTCAAATAAATAAATAAAATCTTTTAAAAAACAAACAAACAAACAAAAAAAACCCTGAGTTTTTAGTCATTCAGGTGCTAGGGCCTGAAAACTTAAGATTCTGAAGATTTTCACTTTAAGATAAATTCCAGTGGATCTTCTTAGATAAAAATCTTAGATACTCTATGGAAATTTTGTAATGAATCTAAATACTTATGCAATTTTGGCCATTTAGTTTTAGTTATTAAAACAATGTATTTCCAAAGTGGTTTCTAACAAGAAAATTTATAAATGGTCAGAATAGTAATTTAAGATGCCTAATATATCCTTCCTATAAAAGTTCTAATTTAAAAAAAAATCATGGACAGTTATTTTTGCTTGCCATAATATTTTGGAAATAAATGTCTTGAAAGAGTTTATGTGAAATCAGTGTAAACATTTAAAACTAAGTGAAAAGTGGGATAAGTTACTTTTAAGCAGAAAAATATTCTCAAATGTGCAAAGAAAGAGGACCATTATCTTTCCAAAATTATATTGAAAATAAAAAAAAACTTTATTTAAAACAGATGGGAGTATTTTTGTTAGCTATATGAGAGAACGATTTTCCTAGAGAAACTTTCCCATACATTCAAAGATTTTCAATGATATTAACATCATCCTTTTTGAAATTATAGGTATATGTGTCCCCCTCAGTGCACTGAATCAGAATCCAGCATAAATCATTAACTGTGGGGCGCCTGGGTGGCTCAGTGGGTTAAGCCTCTGCCTTCCGCTCAGGTCATGGTCTCAGGGTCCTGGGATCGAGCCCCACATCGGGCTCTCTGCTCAGCAGAGAGCCTGCTTCCCTTCCTCTCTCTCTCTGCCTGCCTCTCTGCCTACTTGTGATCTCTGTCTGTCAAATAACTAAATAAAATCTTTAAAAAAAAAATCATTAACTGTTATCTCCAGGTCATATCTGTATAGTCTGTATTGTAGAGTAGAGAACATGTGTGAGGAGCAGAATTTGCTTATTCCCCACTATTTGGCGGTGTGGTTGGAAATCTTGAATGGAGTAAATGAAATCAACTGGTTTTTGTTGTTGTTGTTGTTGTTGTTTTTAAATGTAAAGTGAAAAAGTTAATTGGCTAGGACAGAATATAGGTAAAGGTGCCTGTTAAGTGTTTCCCTTTTAGGATGGGAAACATTCAAATTCAAACTTTATCAACCAGTTGGTCTGGTCTGAAGTTGCCTTGAATGTCTGATCACTCATTTTGATTTTGGTGATTACATGCATTTGAGATTTAACTGAAAGAACCTTTCAATGTTACTCATCTTAAAACATTTGGAATCAACAAAAATCATGAGCATGTACTTATTCTGTGATGTCTACAATGCACGCATGACTTTAAATAAAACAGAGGTACTATTTTCTTTCATAGGTTATAATTAAACTTAAAAAGCAGGTATAGCATTTTTATTTTATGAGTAAATAATAAATATACTAAAATATAATTAATATAATATTTTTCTTTTTTTCATGGCCATTCCTTTTTTTTAATTGAGATATTTTGTGCTTGAGTTTTATAGATAGACATGATATTGTAGCATAAAAAAATATTGTCAGAGAGAAGCATGTCCAAATGCAAGATCTGGCACATACTTTTTTTTTTGTTTGTTTGTTTGTTTGTTTTTTGTTTTTTAATTTATACTACCAAGTCTCCATATCTTTCATAAAATTGAAAAAGTAATATCTCAAGATGTCTAAATATTTGTTATTGTCATATGTGACATGAACAATGATGTTTTTCCTCAGAAATTAAAAGTTTTCTTTAGAATAATAAACATATTTTATAGATTCAAAGCAAAAACTATACAGCCAATAAGTGAAAAAGATAATATGAAGCTTTGCCAGGTTCTACCACATCACATCTTTAAAAATGGTGCTCTATTTTGTACAAGTTGATGAGCACGAAAGTAGAAATTATTTATGTCAGGTGGCCACTGAGGTGTTTTGCCCTTAAATGAAAAGTCTCTTGCATCTTGCCATGCTTCCTTGTTTTGTGGCTGTTTCCCAACACAGTCAGATTTGTGGTCAAGAAAACATCTGTTGGCCAAAGGCAGTTGCTTGCTGCTTCAACTCTGGACAAGTAGAAGATATGCTTCAGCTTTGCCACATCTAAGCAGCTGTGTGGTATTTTCAAAAGGTGATGTGGTCCTCAAGTGAGTGACTGGTATTTTACATCAGCAAAATAACTTAATTTTACAGATTGCAAACAAAAATAAAAGTTGTTACTTTTTTTTTTAAGATTTTTTTTTATTTATTGTCAGAGAGAGAGGGAGAGAGAGCGAGCACAGGCAGACAGAATGGCAGGCAGAGGCAGAGGGAGAAGCAGGCTCCCCGCCAAGCAAGGAGCCCGATGTGGGACTCGATCCCAGGACGCTGGGATCATGACCTGAGCCAAAGGCAGCTGCTCAACCAACTGAGCCACCCAGGCATCCCAAAGTTGTTACTTTTTATGCATTTCATTCTTTTAGAATAAAATAAGTACAGGCTGCTGGAATAAAATTGCCTTTCATCACTTTAAAAATTACATTATTTTAAAAATGTTTATTTATTCACATCATTGATCAAAAATCATTTCAACTCATTTTAATTTGAAGTTAAGCTAAACTTTTGAATTTAACACCAGAAACTGAAGGATTCTATATGAAACCTAACTATATGTGGATCATGCAGAAACATTAAATTATGAGGAAAACCAGACTCTTCATAAGACCTATCACTCCTGCCACATGGAACAAAAACTTCTGTGTGTGGTGCTCTTGTTTAACCAATTATTTTGACAGTTTAATAGAATTTCATCTGCTTTAAAGTGTCAGCATTTTACTTTTCAATGGCAGTTTAATCTTGGTTAATTTAAAAGATTGATTTTAACAATATGCCAATATTTTGTATTTTTTTATTTTTTTTATTTAAATTCAACTTAATTAGCATAAACTGTATTATTAGTTTCAGAGGTAGAGTTTAGTGATTCATCAGTTGCATATAACAACCGGTGCTCATTACATCAAATGCCTCCTTAATGCCCATTCCCCAGTTACCTCATCTGCCCACCCACCTTCCAGTAGCCCTCAGTTTGTTTCCTGGAGTTCAGTGTGTCTTACGGTTTGTGTCCCTCTCTATTTTTATCTTATTTTATTTTTCTTTTCTTACCCATATGTTCATCTGTTTTGCTTCTTAAATTCCACATATCAGTGAAATCATATGGTGTTTTTCTTTAACTTATTTCACTTAGCACAATACCTTCTAGCTCCATCTATGTCATTGCAAATGGCAAGATTTCATGCTTTTAGATGGTTGAGTGTTTTAATATCCATTTCTACTCAAAATATATACATCATTTTATCCAGATTCATGGCTTTCCCTATCCTGAATTTTTGTACTTCTTTAATTTTGTCCCTTTTTAAAGAGCTGTTTCTATTTTATTGATGTTATAATCTATATTTTCACAAAATATTAATAAGTTTAATAATAAGAATTATTACACTAAAATCTTTATATTCAGGAATCAAAAACAGATTGACTTCTATTTTTACTGGGACTTTGGAAAAACGCAATGACAAAGTTAGTTTTTCTTTCCTTTTCCTTAATATTTTTTAATATCATCAATAAAACTTCTCTATTTTAGCTCAGGGTATAGAATCTTTCTTCATGTGATTTTTGCTCTTTTTCCTCCATGAACTGCTTTGATGTTGTTTGCTAGTCAAGAGCTTTCCAGGTGAAATCTGAAACCAGCCTGTAAGCCTAGGGCAAGGAAAGACCTGATAACCTTAAAAATAAAACTGCCAGTAATTTTAGTAACAAAAGATGGGTTTATTTGAGAATAGCAAAGAATTGCAATCTGGAACAACACACTCTGGCAAAACCATAAGTAAGTATAGAGAACAAAGAAGAGGAATGTTCTTTTATAGAGAAAAGTGGGAATCTGGGAAGGCTATTTGTTATAAACAGAAACATCCACTGGCATTAACTGAGAACTGGAAGAATAGAGGCTTTTTATTAACTGAGTTGTGATAGTCCCTCACTGGCTGAGCCATTGAGGGACATAAGCAGTAGAAGACTTACTTCCTTCTACTGGGATAGTAAGTAGTATCCATGTGCAGGGTTCACCTCTTTCTTTTGGGTCTGCATTTAACTGTGAGTGATAGGGCATATGAGCTCTCCTGGCTAAACTTCTCAATTTCATTCTAGGAAGATTTCCTTGTATTAATTTTGATTCCACACAAATTTTATACTTGTTTGTTCCAGCTCTTTGAAAAACGCTGGTGGAATTTTGATCAGGATGGCATTGAAAATATAGCTTGCTCTGGGCAGTATAGACATTTTAACAATGTTTATCCTTCTGATCCAGGAGCATGGAATGTTTATCCATCTTTCTCTCTTCAATTTCTTTCACGAGTGTTCTGTAGTTCCTCAAGTACACCTCTTTCACCTCTTTCGTTAGATTTATTCCAAGATATCTTATGGTTCTTGGTGCTATAGTAAATGGAATCAATTCCTAATTTCCCTTTCTATATTTTCATTGTTAGTGTATAAGAAAACAACTGATTTCTGTGCATTGATTTCGTATCCTGCCACATTACTGAATTGCTGTATGTAGTAGTTTGGGGGTGGAGTCTTTTAGATTTTCCATATAAAGTATCATGTCATCTGTGGAGAGAGAGGGTTTGACTTCTTTGCCAATCTGAACATATTTAGTTAGTTAGTTAGTTAGTTAGTTAGTTAGTTTTCTGATTGCTGTTGCTATGACTTCTAGTACTATGTTGAACAACAGTGGTGAGAGTGAGCATCCTTGTTGTGTCCCTGATCTCAAAGGGAAGGCTGTCAGCTTTTCCGCATTGAGAATTATATTCGCTGTGGGTTTTTCCTAGATAGAGTTTATGAAGTTGAGGAATGTTCCCTCTCTCCCTGTACTTTGAAGAGTTTTAATCAGGAACACATGCTGTATTTTGTCAAATGCTTTTTCTGCATCAATTGAGAGGACCATGTGGCTCTTCCCTCTTCTCTTACTAATTTTGAAAGACCAAAAAGAAAGAGGCAGGTCATTACAGATCGAAAGGTGGCAGGTTTAATAAGCAAGGGAACTTATATGCAAGGCCTGTCTTGGGTGGCCTTGAAACTAGTAGATCTCCACAACCTCTATCAAACCTTAACAGTATTATGAAAGACCTTAATGGGGTTTTGTCATCTATACCTTCAACAACACATCACTATCTTGTTGATATGCCTCAACAACACATCACTATCTAAAGGCTGGGTTTTTGGGGGCAGTTTCTGAGACCAGGAAAGGCAAGTAGAATATCCATTCCAAGGATGGGAGTTGGTGGTGAGGTGACTTCAATTGCCAGGTCTTGCTTCTGGGTCAACTAGCAGTATTGAGGACCTCTACCAATACTCCACCTGGCCCTTATGATCAACCTCTTCTGCAATGTGCCCAGAGCAGTCAGAAAGGAGTCTCACTAGCATGGAGGTGGCTCCTTTGACAGCTATTTGACTGCTGTGGGGGCAGATGCCAGAGCACAATGTAGGCATATGCAAGAGAAAACATAGATTAAAATAATAATTCCACAAATCAGTGACAACGTTTTCCACTAATGTTTCTGGGACCTGGACCCACCTAAGCTGGGGCTTGGATCATTTAGGACATTCATTTATATCCTCATGTGATTTAATGAAGATGATACATTAGTAGACTCATCAAGTATGAACCACACACAACATTCTGTTTGGATAATGGTATAGGTGCTTCCTTGTGGGCAATAATAACGTCCAAGACCATCTTATTTTGAAGGACAGCTTTTCTCAGTAGGAACGTTTTTGTGTTCAGTGAGGACAGACTTTGGTGGCTATCTTTCATGGGTTCATTTAGAAAGGGCTTCTATATGTGCTATAACAACCTCCAGGAAAATGGAGGAGGGGGAAATGTGCCCACCTGGCCTTGAGGAGAGGCAGGCTGGAAACTTTAGGAATTCAACTTTGTTATGCATCCCATACATGTTGGTCAGAGTGACAATACTGAGGGGATATATTGCGGGGGGAGAGTATTACAGACCAAGACCCCCATTGCCCCCCTCTCTCAATGATACATTTTCCATTCCAGGTATAGTGCATCCCATAGGTCCAGCTTCTAGCAGGATAATGAGATCCTTGTGGACATTGAGTAGCTCCCCCTCACCCACCGATGCACAGTAACTTACTTACCCTGGAGGGACATCCCATTGTCTAGTAAATAACTGCTTTTCCAGGCATTATGGGGCTTGGTATTCCCAGCAGCATTGCACATTGATCCACAGTGAGAATCAGGGCTATTTTCTAGGACTTGCACATATTTATAGTATTGGATATCTTGGCAAGGGTCCCCAGTTGGGCATATGGAGCAACAGGTCCTACTGGTGAACATTCAAATGTGTCAAAGTCTGAATAGTTCTTCAGGCCACCCAGCCAAGGTGGTTTTATCTGTTAGTAATTTCATCTGATATCTTCATATATTTTATTTTTTTGTCGTTACAATCCTGCAGCTTACTGGTTATTCAGGGGATAGAATTCTCAGTTCAATGTCATGTTTTGTTTTGTTTTGCTTTTTCCCCACTTTTGCACAACATGACCTTTGGAATGTAATTCTCTAATCATTGTTTGGCTGATGAAAATATCCAGACATGTTACTCAGCTTGTCTACTATCCTAATCATAGCAGCCTGGGTTGCACAGTGATAGGGGAAAGCTTGGATTGGGTCAGATCCATTGTCCACACAAACCAAGACATATTTAGAACACACTCAGAGGGAGGGGGCCAATATAATCAATTTGGGAACTTACCATTTGGGAACTCTGCTGGATGGTCCTAGACTCCTTTGACAGTTGCTTTGGACATTTTTGGAACACACAGGGCATACTGTTACTTCATTAACCAAGTCATTTTCAAGGACTTTCCAGCATCCCTGACAATGCGCCATCACCTATGGGCTAAATAGTGTCAGCATCTCCTATACACCCAGTGTTCTTTATCTCCTGGAAGTTGCTAGGACTCATACTCCAGCTAAGGCATCAGCTTCTTGATTTTTGATTGCCAGGAGGTTCCAGGGCCTTATGAGCCAGGATAAGGAAAACAAGTAAGGACTGGTTCAGACTCTTTCAGTTGAACGCAAACGTCTTTCCACATATCCTGACCTTTAAAGGGTCCTCTCATGGTCATCTTCCCCTTTGTTTCCTGTCATCCAAACCATAAGGTTAATCATTTAGAACAGCCCCTGTTCATGAAAAGGGTTAACAGCCAGGGCTCATGAGTGATGAACAGCCAAAGCTTTGTGAGTTCGACCCATTAGCTGTTGTGGCTATTCCTTTGTGGGAGGCTTGACCTGGAGAAGTTCTGTGCATACTGCTAGGAGCTGTTGCTTTATGAGGGTCTATAAGTTTCTGTCCCCTTTTGGAGCTGGGACAAAAATGTTCTCCTATTTGGTTGTCTCTGCCACAGTGCTCAACCCATACCTTTTGGGGTCACAGACACATCTAACTCAGATGGTAGTCCTGCTTGGTTGATGCCCAGGGCTTTAATCTGCTGCACTAGAATTTTTGGTTTCTCAAAGGTGACTTGCTGCTCTCATCCTGTCTTACATGGGCCCTATCTTTAAGAGGTAGCATAAAGGATAAAGTCACTATAACAACTGGTAATAAAAATCCTCCAATCCCTAAAATCTCTAGAAATGTTTGCACCTCTTTCGTATTTTTCAGAGTTGGATAAGCCTGTATCTTATCAATCATAACTTCTGGGACAGCATACGTTTCACCTAAAAAAATGACTCCCCAAACCTTATGGTAGTGGCTGGGCCTTCCATCACACATTCATTTCCTCACAGGTTTTGCAGCAAAGCCTACCAAGTGTCCTATAGCAGAGGCAAATCTTCACATGTAAACATTTTATCACCAGTGTTTAATGGGCTCTTTGGATGGGTTGTATCCACCAGAGCCATCCCTCTTGTTTATTTCTGGAGGACCAGTGAGTAGTGAATTTGACATGAGTGCTGGTGAGGCAGTCTTGGCCTGTATGCTTTATCAGGGGCATGGGAGGCACCCTCTCAGAAAAGGACTATATCCCTGAGACTTCTCTGGAGCAAGTGGTACATCAAGGATAGTAGGCACAGGAAGGGCAGGTATGAACTTTTGTACAGGTTTTAAGGCTTTTTACAGTCTCACCAACATATCATGAGTTGATTGAACTATTTGCTCAGGTGGGGTTCCTGCAGGAATGAGATCAAGTCACAGTTGCTTCTGGGATTATTTTACAGGACCCTTTACTGCCCATTGGGATAGCTTTTTGGCTTTCCAAATTACCCCTCTAGTTTGGGTCTTTCCCACAGCTCATAGCCATACCCAAGATTTGTCAATTTCTCCAGATCAGCAGTGGATTGCCCCACATTATAAATATCTTGCTCTACAACTGGACACAGCATGCATGCAAGTGTCCCATACCAGGTGCTGGAGGCATCTTTAATTCTTGCCATGAATATGTCTATCAAAGATAGGTTCATGGGCTGCCTGCCTCATTCCCAGCTCCTTAAGAATTTGTTGTACCTCCTTTATAGATTTCCAGGATTCCACATGCCCAGAGAGGTTCTCCTCACTATGATAAGCCTCCCTGTAGACTCACATAATCTAATCTATGAGAGAACCTGAAATCCCTAGAGCACCATGTAGGTGCTGCTAGAGAACAGGGTGTGTCATGACCATGCTCATTTTTTCTGCCTCCTGCCTGGTCAGAGAAATGCCATCTTCCCCATATCCCATAGCCACACTAACCATATCCAGATAATTTCCCTGGCCATTTCATGAACTTGGCAGCCACACTACTAAGCTTGGAGGAGTAAATTCTCCCATGATGAATATTTCCTGAACTGTAGGCTGCTGTTGCTGTAATTTTGCTTTCCTTTGTATTAGGGCTGGGATGGCAAAAGGTATTTTCTCTATTTTACTGTCCATCAGGATAACACCCTCCTCTTTAGTCTTTGTTTTTTTTAAGATTTATTTATTTATTTTGAGGGGTGGCAGAGGAAGATGGAGAAAGAGAATCCTAAGCAGACTCCTCACTGAGCAACAGAGCCCCACACAAGGCTCCATTGATCTCACAACTTTGAGATCATGACCTGAGCTGAAATCAAGAGTCAGATGCCTAACCAACTGTGCCTCCTCTTCTTTACTCATTGATTTTCCAGAGATTATTTGCCACAGTGTGCTAGTCACAATTTCTCGCCAAGCACACAAGATCAACCAGCATTTTCAGGCCATCTCCATACTCATGTGCAGTCCACAAACATCTGACATACAAGCTACTCCTCCCCGCACGAAGACTGTTGGCCAACTCAGGATTTCCTCTGAGTTCCCCTGAGGATGCCTCATTCCCAACATCCATTTCTTTGGTCTCCTGGCTGGCTTATCAATTGTTGGTTTACAACCTCCTTTGAAGCTTCCTCTGTGGAATCTGAAACCAGCCCCTATATGCCAATGGCAGGGAGAGACCAAAGAAAGTCAGTCTACTACTTAGATTGCTAAGTGGTAGGTAATAAGCAAAGTAACTTACATAGAAGCTTGTTTTGGGTACCCTCAAGATGAGTAGATCTTTGCACCTGCCTGCCAAATTTTTAAAATTTGTATAGAAGTCTTAAATGCATTCAGTCACATATACCTTCTAGATGCTCTCAACAACACATCACTATTTCAAGGCTATGTCTTTGGGGCAGCTTTTGGAGAATACAAGTAGAATGCACATTCCAAGGACAGAGGAGAGGACAGATAGCCTTCACTTGCCGGAGTCCAGGTCACAGGTCAACTAGTGGCCAAATCTCTTGATGACTTCCCACACAGATCTTCATAGGAAGATCTTAAAACTAGGGACAGAAAAATACAAGGAACCTTGGCTAAAATTCTCCCTAATGGACCAGAATACAAAAAAGAAAAGGAAAAAAAAAGATTTTATTTGGCCAAGAGGAAGGGGCATATATTGCTCCTCAGAGCCAGTCTTTACATTTTAGATTAGAACCAATTTAATAGGAAAAAAGGAGATGGTTTGGAATTTGGGGGGTGTCTTGCCTTTATTTTTCTTGGGGTTTAAATATATGTTTATGTAATTACAATCTAATACTTTTGTCTGTAACTGGAGATGGCTATTTTTTAAATAAAAATATTAAAAATGTAGTTAAATAGTGATCTGTCTCACCTCTGTCTTGTCAATAATTTTATTTACCCTAATATCTGCAGTATTTCACCCATATATACTTTGAATTGCAGCATTTGTCATCTTATGAAGAAAAAACAAGCAGATATAAATGTTACTAATTATCCTTTACATATTCATATAGTTTAAATAAGGAAAAATGAGTGTGTTTAATCTCAGTCATTGACAGCCATGCAAGGAATCTGCACATAAGTAGCATAAAGGGCTATGAGCATATATTGCAAACTCTCAATTCTCCTGGTATAGCGTATTCACTGTATGGGTTATCTGTGTAACTTTTAAATTATATGGTATCTGTAATTTTGTTGGGATCATGTTACATATTCATTGATTCTGGGTCAGTAACTCGATCTGGTCTTCCTAAAAAAGCTTCCAGGCTGTTAGCCTGCCAGAAATCCCTGGGTTCAAGGGTTGACTTTTCCATAAATCCAGCTGGTTCTAATCAGTCAGCTTTCTCTGCCAATCAAATCTTTTCCTGGTTGGTCTCCCTTTACTTTTCCACTCTTATAAGCAGAAACAGCTTAGAACTAAAGTTTGGGTTTCTTACAAAGCAGAGACTAAAACTAAGACATCTAAGAAGAAATTTTGCCAATAGAACATTTACACTTCTTGCTGACACTAAGCATCCATACTGAATTAAGTAAGTTTGGATGTCATCAGAATGTTATCCAAATTTTAGACCTTATATATTGCAATTATCATTTATACAATGTTGCATATTTTAGCTCTTTTGGATTTTGCACCCTAAGGAAAACAACTTTACAGTTTATTCAGCAGATTTTTATTTTGTAGAAAATAAATAATTGTAACAATATAAGCTAATAAATGTCACAAATAGAAAAGAGTACAGGGGCGCCTGGGTGGCTCAGTGGGTTAAAGCCTCTGCCTTCGGCTCAGGTCATGATCCCAGAGTCCTGGGATCGAGCCCCGAGTCGGGATCTCTGCTCCGCAGGGAGCCTGCTTTCCCTTCTCTCTCTGCCTGCCTCTCTGCCTACTTGTGATCTCTCTCTGTCAAATAAATAAAATCTTAAAAAAAAAAAAAAGAAAGAAAAGAGTACCAAAAAGGAAATAATAGGGACACCTGGGTGACTCAGTCAGTTAAGCCTCTGACTTGTGATTTCTGCCCTCAGGTCATGATCTCATGTGTCTTAGGTTCAAGACCAGTGGCAGGTTCCATGCTCAGCGAGGAGTCTGTTTGTTCCTCTCCCTCTGCACCTCCCCACCACTTGTCCATTCTCTCTCTAAAATAAATAAATAAAACTTTTTCCTTTAAAAGCAAAATAATAAAAATGAAATAATTAAACAATCTATAAAGTATAGAATGAAATATTGTGCCCCATAAATCTATTTTAAACAATAATTTGAAATATTTATCATAAACAGATTTTATTTAGAATTATTCATAATGAAACAAAATAAACAATTATTTTACAATGCTGAATACATTGACTATGTTATACTTTGTTGTTCACACAAAACAGTGCTCTTTTTATAAGTATAATTATACATATTTCCAATTATATGTTTATATATAATTATAATTACAGAATATATATTATATATTTCACATATAATTATATTATAGACCAAGTTTAATGATTATTATAGGGTCATCGCTTACATCATTTTATATAAATATATAATGCATTATATATAATTTATATATGCTATTATAGCTTCTGCTTCTAATAATCTAATATGAATTTTTTGATTCTTCAAAGTTGATTGTTTAATGAAAACCAGATAATCTCCTACAGCTATCTTAACAGAGATCAGTGAAAAGTTTTATATTATTTTGTTCAGACAAAGTAGAAAAGACACTGGAAACAACAGAATTAAGATGGCTGTAAGAGTAATTTGCAAAGATGAAAAATTCTGAAGGTTGGATTTGTACATTGAAATATACTAGAACTCCCATTGTCCAACATGGTCTCCATTACCCACTGGTAGCTTATAAGCATTTGAAATGTGGTTAGCCCAATTTAGAAGCACTGTAAGTACAAAATATAAGATTTCAAATACTTTGTATGAAAAAAATAAAGGAAGTATCTCAACATTTTATATTAATTACATATAGATATGATTATGTTTTGGGTATACTTAAAATATTTTAAAAATATTAGAAATTACTACAATTATTTAAAAAAATATTAGAAAATTCTAAATGATATATGTGACCCACATTTACTCTCACATATTTCTTTTGTGGTGCACAGCTCTAAAACATTTCAGGGGATTGTCATTACTGTTGTAAAGATTTTTCTATTGACTTTCAATTCTCGGTGCTTACCTTGACTATAGCTTTTATTATGGCAAATCATACTTATTTCATGTTAAATCCAAGTCAGTTAACCTGTATGCTAATATTAAAAATAGTCTTATTTATTTTGACAATATCATATAAGTCATCTTCTTTGGATGTGTATATACTTTTTCTACATGTCTTTGATGTATCTGATAGACATCAAATTAGAGGCTGATGTTCTATATTCAAAGTCATATCTCCATTAAATTCTAAAGAAAAAAACAGGGTAAACAGAAAATAAATAAATAAATAAAGGTCTTTTGTTCTCATTCATCATTTCTTGGATCCATAAAGAT
Organism: Enhydra lutris kenyoni; assembly: GCF_002288905.1. Taxonomy (NCBI): domain Eukaryota; kingdom Metazoa; phylum Chordata; class Mammalia; order Carnivora; family Mustelidae; genus Enhydra; species Enhydra lutris. The sequence goes on from NW_019154086.1 coordinate 95,014,280, forward strand.
GAAAGAAAATATTTTACTTTCTTCTTTTTCAATTATAGATATTGTGAGAAAAATCTGCTCACTATCTTCTTTTATAAGACATTTTCTGAAAAATTTTATGGTGAAATAATTTTTCAGAATTATCCTGGCTTGATATTGTTTTCTGAGAACCAAAGTCAAACCATTAAATCAGAGTTGCTGATATATGTAGAAAAGAGCAAGGAAATGAGAATAAAACAAAATCTTCCAATGTAAACATTCCAAAATAATCAGGTCCTATTACGCTAATGCAAAATTTAAAAAATACTGTCATGCTTTACATTTGCTGTTCTCCAGCAATTTTTTAAAAAGAGCTTTAAAATTGTGAGTAGATAGTTAACACTTTTCATAAGTGACTTTTATCTATCTATCTTGAAGGCATTTGGATGACTGTGACCTCTCAGAGAACAAGAAATAATCTTGCTCTGGTCTAAGAAAAAAAAAAATGTATATTGAAATACTTAGAGAAAAACCTTCCTGAAGAAATTGTTTCAGTAAAGATGGTGCCCTTCTTACTCATACTCTGATTAATTGGATTGAAGTGTTGAGTTTCATTTTGTGTGATAATCGAAAATTATCTATGTAACATGACCAATATTCTATTACTTTAATTTGGCATGACTATTGCTTTTATATGATAAATTAGATAGGCACTATGTATTAGAAAATGGAAAAAATAAATTAACTTATTAAAGTAGTAACTACAGGAAAATAATGACTGCTGTAGCATTAAACTTATAATACCCTTTCTTTGATATCTTGTCCAGCAAATTGAGTTTGCTTGAGACTGTTGAAATACACTTCAATGGAAGTACCATTTCCATTAGTAGAATATGCTAGGAAAAACAAAAAGATTTAATGAGTCCAAGTATATTGTTGCTATTATATAATCTATCAATATGTGTATAAATAAATTATTGTATGTAAGTAAACTGGAACATGATTTAGCCACATATGAGGAAGACAGATTTATTCAACTTATGTCTGTGGGTTTCCCAGTGTATTTTATTCCCTTCTTGTCCTCAAATTCAGTCCATGTCCCCAACCTGTACCCCATTTTTCAATTCCTCCATTACCCCTGGATAACCACCCATAGAATCTTGTGCACTACTCTAATATCAGATATGTTTGTGTAACATTTCTGTGTATAGACTCTGAGGTAACAATGTGATTAGCATCTAAGTACTTGAGTCATAGAAATCCTATCCATCCTTACCAACCCAGCCTAATGGATCTTCCTTCATTTTCAGTCAACCATAGTCACTTACAGTGGTCTGCCTCTTTTCTGAACTTCTAAAGTTTACTACACTTTAAGAAACATAAGTGAATACCAGTGAGTCTGAACTAGAAACTATGGACGAATCATGATATATGAGATGCCTGTTCCACAAAGCTTCTATTCCAGTGGGTAAGATATATAATAAATAAGTTGATTGCAATAAAATTTAACCACGCATTGGATACAATATTTTGCAGTTGTATAAATTGTAGTTATTTGGCTGGGATTATTGGTAAATCATTCCTTAGAATGAATTACTTTAATAAACTAAGCAGATGGTTTTGTTTTTAACACTATAGAGAGAACAGTCTCATGGAGAACATAACGTTCTTGGCTGGACTTGAGAATGAAAGAGCAGCATTCCCAGAGTATACAGAGCACTAGATAGAGACAATTGCCACAAAAAGGGTCTTTAGAGAGCCATAGACAAGTTTGTAGAGCCAGAGAGAAGTGTTTGAGCCTTTTGGAATGGTGAGAGTTGAGGGAAGCCAACCGATTGCAAACTTATTTAAGAAATGGTTTGAAAAATTTGCCACTTCTCTTAGACTACATATTGTTTATTGTAAAATCTCTTATAAATGAAACACACTTTAAAATGAAGTTGCATAATATTTATTTTTATGTATATATACATCCTGATAATAGAGTCAGTTTTATATTTATTGTGATTGAATTTTAAAAAATTTTGTTCAAGGTGATATTTAAGCAGAGTGATTTTTAAATAATTATGAGTGACTAATCTGTAGAACTGTAATCCACAATTTTCTAAACTTTTAAGACTTTCACATTCAAGCATCTAACTTTTAAGACAGAGAAAATAGGAAAAATGATTTTGATTATTTGACTTCTATATTTACTCATCTGTTCATCTTTTTGATTCACACTGACACTGATGAGTAGCTAGACGTGTCCACTGGAAACCCTAAGAGACCTATGAAAGATCCCATAATTTTTCAGTGAATCTGATAGTTTCATAATTGCTAAGCCAAGTTTCCTGGATATTCTAAAAATCCCATCTGAAAATTCCATACAAAAGATAGAATGTCTATCAAGGATTGAGGCCTAAATTTTGTTTTTAGAATTTCGAGTTGTAAAATGCAAAGAAATGATTCCATGAGAATAGGCCCTTCAAGCATTTTAGATATAGAATAATTCATGCATGGAATAGCTGGGTGAGAAGAGTTTACAGAAATATTATACAATTTTAATGCAAGAATATAATACACATAAAAATCTGATGACTCATTATCAGATTATGTCAAAAATTTTCCTATTAAACCTTTGCCTATACCAGGAAGATATTTCTTAATGTGTTTTTTCTAGAACTGACATGATAAATTGAAATTATTCAAATGCTATATTCAAATTGATGATTATTGTTGATTTAAATTAGTAAAGCATAGACTTTATATTTCCTCTCATGTCTTTTCTTGATTTGTCAGTAAAATTATCAGTGAGGTTTGTTAGAATTCATATATTTTAGGAATTTCTTTCTTGCACTTGTGTTTGTAATTCAAGTATGCTAACAGTGGATTTCAGTAACTAATAGGAATATGGCTGCTCAAGTCATAATTCACTTAATACTTTTTCAAAACAAATACTCAAAGGCCAACAGTGTAAGGTTGTTTAGAAGAAATGACTTAAATTTGCCAGAAAATATCAATTTTTAAACAATTTATAATCAAAAATTAATCTAAGCTGAACATATGGGCGCCTGGGTGGCTCAGTGGGTTAAGCCTCTGCCTTTGGCTCAGGTCATGATCCCAGGATCCTGGGATCGAGTCCCGCATCGGGCTCTCTGCTCAGCGGGGAGCCTGCTTCCCTTCCTCTCTCTGCCTGCCTCTCTGCTTACTTGTGATCTCTATCTGATAAATAAATAAATAAAATCTTAAAAAAAAAACTGAACATATGCTTTAGAAGAATACTGAAGTATAGAAAGCATAGAAGTATAGAAACACTGAAGTATGAGTGGTTTAAATATACAGATTTTTTTTTTTTTCTCTTTTTAAAATAGAAATCTGGAGTTGGAAAGTCCAGGACCCAGAAAGGAGTTTAGGAATGCTCTTAGATATCATACCATGTTCTGTCTTCATTTTCTTCTATGTTCCCCCTCCTGCTCATGATTTATTTTTTCTAATATGGATGCCATGCATCCACATTCAAATTATGGGCATGGTAAAAGGGATAAAAGAGTCAATAGCTTATTCTTTACCTGTTTGTCTCCTTTTTATAAGAAAAGTGACATATTCCCAGAAGTCTCACACAGCAATTTCCAATCTTGTCTCCTTAGTAGGAGCTATGTCACATGTGCTTGCCCTATATGGAACATGCTTAAAGAAAAGCAGATTGTAGGAAAAGCTTAGGCCAGTGAGTTAATGATGTCTGGATCTTCCTAAACTATTTATATTATCTTAAAAGTTGTCTGTCACAAACCCAGAACAATTCAATAGGAGAAATATTGGCATTTTGAGAGGAAAATTTTGATTATGTAAAACTTACCATCCCCTGCTAGTTGTTTAGCATCTCTCAACCTATCCATTGTATTCTGGTAGAACTTTTCAGTCATTATGACAACAAAAATGCCTTCATGTATTTTCAAGCATTCCTTAAGGTGGTAGCATCCACATTGATAACTTGGTAATGAGACTGACAACATTGGTCAATTCTATGAATACATACAGCTTAAAAGGACATCTTATTTTAGAACTGATCATAAAATAACAATTTTTTTGTATACATGAAATAATTATTAAATTTTCTATTTGTAAAATTGTCTAGGATTATTTAATACCTGCATTTAGAAAGGAAAAATTATAATGAAGTGCATAATACAAGTAATTAGCATGATAAATCTAGCAAGTCTTAAGTTCTTATAAAGTTGGTCACTAAATTTCATTGTAGTACATAAAACATACAGAATAAGCAGAAACATAAGCAAAGCTTTAATTAAAATTTTGAACTAGATCATGATCATCTTAAACAAATTTGTCTTTTTATGTTATTCTTTTCTTCCCCATAATTAATCACTGCTTTCATCTTGCCTCTAATTTATCCAATACCTGAGTCCTAATACTGGGACTTAGTTCTTTCTAAATCCCACCTTTTTCTTTTGTCATGTTTTTATCCATCCTCACTTCCCTTCTCCCATTATCACCTTTCACCAACATTTTCTAGGAAAAGTCCTCTCAAAAATGGAACAATGGAAATTATTCTTTCTTAGATCATAGTAGATACTAATGTTCTGCAAATGAGTCAGTCAATATGGGATCTCTCACTAGGCTATTAGCATTTTACCAGGGCAGTGTGCATACACAAAGAAATAAAATTCTAGTTGGGCAATTTTAGCCTTTAGAAGCAAGTGCAGCATGTGTATAAAATTACCTCACTACCCTAAATTTTAAGGAGACCGAAAAGAAAGTAAATACTATTAGTCATTTGAGAATTGCTCATTATTTACCACAATGCTTGTTATTTACCACAGCAGAGACCCTTTCTCCCATCTCCATGCGTCTCAAAGACACTTTAGTCTAACACTATTTTTTGCTGTGGCAATGACTGAGTGACAGTCCTTCTCTGAACTTCAGATCCTCCTATGAATTATTTCCCATCTTTTTTTTTAAGATTTTATTTATTTATTTGACAGACAAAGATCACAAATAGGCAGAGAAGCAGGCAGAGAGAGAGGAGGAAGCAGGCTCCCTGCAGAGCAGAGAGCTCGATGTGGGGCTCAATGTGGGGCTCGATCCCAGGACCCTGGGATCATGACCTGAGCTGAAGGCAGAGGCTTTAACCCACTGAGCCACCCAGGTGCCCTGAATTATTTCCCATCTTAACCCAACTCCTTAGCTCCCATGCTGTCAAGCAGTCATGTCTGTTCTCTTTCTTTTCCATGTTACCTGATATACAGCCCTCAGCCTCAAATCACTAAAATGCTCTCCAGAATTCTATTTACTCTTTAGATTTTCTTCTCAGAGGACTGTTTCCCCTTTCTATTTGGAAAAAAAATTCCCAAAATGCCAATGACTTGGTATTTGAATGTCTGCAGCACTTTCTTGGTTCTGACAATCTACTCTAGCAATTTTTTTTTTCCATCTGTTTCTCAGCTGGTTCAGTTAGAGATGTCTATGACCCAATTCCAAGTTATATTAATGGGGCCATGTAGTATTTCAACTAAGGGTAAGAAACCTCTCTGCATATGTTTTCTGAAGAGATTAAGTCTTCGTATTTTTCATTTTTAATATGATTCATTATTAAATATTTATGATAGAATTTGTCTTCATGTTTAAACTTGATGTTTTAAGAATAATTACTCATGAATCTCTTGACCATTTCTTATCTCTTATATGACCCCATATAATTTCCTATTTTCATGCTCTATGCTGAATGAATTTACACAATCTACACATTCGGATTAAAAAAAATAGGGGGAAGCAAAAGGTAATAAAAGTTTTGATAGTTTTTACTCAGATGTGTGTGTGTGTGTGTGTGTGTGTGTGTGTTTAATTCTATCCTTTGTTTGTTTTTTTTTTTGTTTTTCTGTGTGTATGTATTCTTGCTACAGTAGGACTATGTGTTGCATATGCCAGGAATATAAAATTAAGATAACTAACATATTACCCATGACAGTCTTGATTCCTGACAGAAATGGTAGTAATAATTTGGACCTGGATATCACTGAGAATTGGGTAGGAACTGGCCATATTTCAAGAGAAAAAAAAGATTATTCCATAGGGAGAAGACCTGGAAGTACATTTTATCTGCTCTTCTCTAGACTTGACACGTGCCTTCCTTCACCCTTGCATTCAGGAAACAACACTTATGAGATAGTATGCGATAGTACACTGTAGGTCTCTGTAGACCTTTAGTAAAAACTGAGATAATGAAATTAAAAAAAAAAAAAAAGACTTGGAGAACAATAACAACAACAAAAATAAAAATAAATACAAAAATGTCACATTGTGGATGGAAAAATGCATGGAAAAATTTTAAAAAGCATATTGTTTCACATCCACTTTGCACTTGTACTGTCGATACAGCCACGTATATTTTAATGGATAGTTTTGGACATAGTGCCCTCTCTATATTTTAATGGAAATTAAATTCTATTTAATTTGATGATAGCTATGGTATTATATTAGTCTTGGCACATTAAGTAAGTTTTCTGAGCTAAGGAGAACTAAAGAAAATTGGTAGTTTAAATTCAATTAAGAGAGAAGTACCAAGGGATTAAGCAATTGTGCTCATGGCATAGTTTCTAAAACTTAATTGACCTTCTTAAGCTACTTGTAGTATGATAGGTTGCATGACATACAATGGTAATAAAAGATGGATAGGCAATTTTAAATACGTTTTTAAGATAATAAATAAAATTAAGTGTAATTGTCAAGATAATTTATTTCCTGCTTATGTCTGTATATATATTATGTATATCTATATACATATATATAATACTTACTGAAATTTACTTGATGCCTTCAACCTAGGCTTTTAAATATATTTAAGCCAAAACCGGTTTAAACATTACATATTGTTAAGCATTTAAATACATTTTCTTTATTGTGATGGAAAGTTCTTTGTTTTGTTTTGTTTAGATTTTATTTCATGTGTAGTGTAGTGTTACTTTCAGGGGTAGAATTTAGTGATTCATCAGTTGCATGTAACACCCAGTGCTCATTACATCAAGTACCCTCCTTAATGCCCATCACCCACTTACCCCATCCCCCCACTCATCCTTCCTCCAGCAACCCTCAGTTTGTTCCCTATAGTTAAGAAGAATCTCTTATGGTTTGCCTCCTTCTCTCTCTCTCTCTCTCTTTTTTTTTTTTTTTTTAAGTCTTATTTATTTGACAGAGGGAGTCACAGCAAGAGAGGGAACACAAGCAAGGGGAGTATGAGAGGTAAAAGCAGGTTTCCCTCTGAGCAGGGATCCCGATGCAGGACTGGGTCCCAGGACCCTGGGATCATGACCTGAGCCAAAGGCAGACACTTAAGGGCTGAGCCACCCAGGAGCCCCTCCCTGTTTTTATCTTTTTTTCCCTTCCCTTCCCCTATCTATGTTCAGGTGTTTTATATTAATAGCAGAATGCCTAACACATAATAAGCTCTCCGTGAATATTTATTGATTTCTAAATAAATGGTCCAGATAAATAAATGAATTTGTCAATGCTACACAATGGTGTGATCTGTGTAAGGAAATCAATTAATAACTTTAGTAATGAGCATATTAAAAAGAAACCTCCTTACCCCACGTAGCTTATTTAAGAGTAAAAACATAGGAGATGAAGTAAGAAAGAAAATATTATTTTTTTCAAAGCAAGGTTTCTCAACCTTTGTAGTTTTGACATTTTGAGGCAGAGATTTTATATATCTATATCTCTATATAACTATATAATTTTTTTTTGCTTTGGCATGAAATATTATGCATTGTTTAGCAGCATCACCACTTCTACCCATTAGATACTAATATAATACCCCACCCCTCCCAAGTTGTGACAATTAGAAATATCTTCATATATTGCCAAATATCCTCTGGTAGGCAGAGTTACCATAGTTAAAAAACACTTCCAAAAAAAAAAAAAGTATGGAAGAGAAAAGCCAGGAGTAGCTGAAGTAAGGGTAAGTCCGGTTTGAATAATGTTTAAATCAATAAATCTTGACATGGAACAAGACTCATTTGAAAAAAAATTATGATAATGGAAAATAAAGATAAGAAGTTGAAACCTTATTAGGAAGATTTCAATCTTACATGTTTCTAAATTTCAAATATAACTAAAAGTTCTCATTTTTTCCTCAAGTTTTATTTAAATTCCAGCTAGTTAACATACAGTGCAATAATAATTTCAGGTACAGAATTTAGTGATTCATCACTTACATACAATACCCAGTGCTCATCACAAGTGTAGTCCTTACTACCCATCTCCTATTTAATCCGTCCCCCTGCCCACATCACATGCAGAAACCAGCAGCTTGTTGTCTATTGTTAAGAGTCTGTTTCTTGGTTTGTCTTTCTCCCCCATTTCACCATGTTCATTTGTTTTGTTTCTTAGATTCCACATGAGTGAAATTATGTGGTATTTGTCTTTCTCTGACTGACTTATTAGCATAATACTCTAGCTTCATCCACATCATTGCAAATGGCATGATTTCATTCTTTTTGATAGCTGAGTAATATTCCTGTGTGTGTGTGTGTGTGTGTGTGTGTGTGTGTGTGTGTGTGTATGCACGCATGTGTGCATACCATATCTTCTTTATCCATTCATCAGTAAATGGACATTTGCGCTTTTTCCATAATTTGTCCATTGTTGATAATGCTGCTATAAACATCAGGGTATGTATCCCTAAACTAGTCTTTTTATATTCTTTAGGTAAATACAAAATGGATCATAGGTAGTTCTATTTTTAACTGTTTGAGGAACCTCCATACTGTTTTCCAGAGTGGCTGCACCAGTTTGCATTCCCACCAACAGTGTAAGAGGATTCTCCTTTCTCCACATGATATTTTTTTTCATAGTTTAATAATCATCCATATTACTAATGATTCTTTAAATAATTATCTCAGAGAATCACCTCCCTACATTGAGATTAGTAAACTGGGATTCACAGAAGGTGGGGACCTTTCTCCTGGACCCACAGTCTTTATTATATCTCCCTATTACATGCTTCCTTGTTACCTTCTGGTTCTCATAGGACCCTCACCTTTGTTCATTTTCCTTGTTCTCTGCTACTTTTAAAATCCAAGGGAGGGTATTGCAAGTATTTTATTCACCATTGCATTTCCTATAAATGTTTAATAAATGAGTGAATAAATGAATGACCAATGAATAAAATGAAAAATTAATTGACTTGTGGGGCAGCTAACTGTTGACTAAAAACTTAGCTCACCTGGTTTTACTTCCTAACTCAGCAATTTATTTAAAATTGTGGACAAGGGGCGCCTGGGTGGCTCAGTGGGTTAAAGCCTCTGTCTTCAGCTCAGGTCATGATCTCAGGGTCCTGGGATCAAGTCCTACATTGGGCTCTCTGCTCAGTGGGGAGCCTACTTCCCCCTCTCTCTCTGCCTGCCTCTCTGCCTACTTGTGATCTCTCTCTCTCTGTCAAATAAATAATAAATAAAATCTTTAAAAAAATAAAAAAAATAAAATTGTGGACAAGTCATCACCTTTCTAGCTTCACCTTTTCTTAATTTTGCCCTGTTTTCCACTAAACCTCATGACACACTAAATTGTGCTACATCCACATACCAGTTTAATATAGGTATCTATTTGTAGGTTAAAAAATCAAGAAGAATGGTATATGTTTATTTTATAATTACAATTATTTATTCAAAATTGCCTTTAGAATGGGTGCTACTAAGTCCTGTTTTAGTTAAAATAAACGAATTTTGAACTGTTAAAATTCAGTTTATGTACTTAAAAAAACATTTCTGTTGCAGGAAAATAATTGAGTAGCAACAAAAATATAATAATCTCAATGTTAGAATACCTAGTTGTTTCTCCCTGTTTGTCTGTTATTTACCACCTATGCAAAGTGAATGGATAAATATGTTCATTAAACTGTTTTTAAAGATAAATCTTCAATTGCTACCAAAACCTCATAAATGCTTAACTGTAGTCAAAGTAAAGTTGTAAAATTATGGCTCGATATAAATTAATACCAGACAAAGCTTCAGGAAAAAAAAAAAATCAGTGTATTTTATGTCTAAAAATAGGGAAAAAAAAGTGTGTGTATATATACTTTATCTCTGGAGAAAAGAAAATAAGGTGGTTTCTGTTCATCAAAGCCTGCAACATACATGTTAAGTGGATCACCATACTGAACCCCCACTAAAGTGAATAGAGGTGGGCTCAATCATGTTTCTCACTTTAGATATGAGACCGATGAGCCAGAGAAATTACAAAATGACCTAAATTTGCACAATTAGCAATAATCACATTTAACTTACAACTGGTTAACAATTCATAACATAATCAATTCCTTAATTAACTAAGAAATCAGGGTTTATTTGAGGGGATTAATAAGAAGTGTAAATTTTTATATGGGGGCGCCTGGGTGGCTCAGTGGGTTAAAGCCTCTGCGTCTGGCTCAAGTCATGATCCCAGGGTCCTGGGATCGAGCTCTGCAATGGGGTCTTTGCTCCGCGGTGAGCCTTCTTCCCCTCTCACGTCCCCCCCCCCCCCCCCCCCCCCCCGCCGCCTGCCTCTCTGCTTGCTTGTAATCTGTCTGTCAAATAAATAAATAAAATCTTAAAAAAAAAACTGTAAGCTTTATATGGATAGTAATTTAAAGACCTACTGTCCAAAATATTACTGTATTAAAAAATCAAATTATAACGTAATGTCTAGTTTAAAGACCTAATAGCTGGTAATGAGGTTTGCTTTCATAATATTAGATTATAAGTAATTCAATGCAAATTAGTGCAGGGTAAATTATACAATTAATGTAGGCTTCAATACATTTACAAATTTTATTATAATCATAAGAACATATAACATTTGAAATTTAGGTCTATAAATGATTTTATATATATATACATATATATACTGTCCAGTTTTTCTTTCTTTATTTTTTTTTAAAGATTTTATTTATTTATTTGACAGACAGAGATCACAAGCAGGCAGAGAGAGAGGAGGAAGCAGGCTCCCCGCTGAGCAGAGAGCCCGATGTGGGGCTCGATCCCAGAACCCTGAGATCATGACCTGAGCTGAAGGCAGCGGCTCAACCCACTGAGCCACCCAGGCGCCCCCAGTTTTTCTTTACAAGTCACTTTATTTTATTTTTTCTCAACAAATTTTCACAGAAGTTTTTACACAATTTTTAATATGTTAAATTTCCACAATGGATAATATTTTAATTTTTCTTAATATGGTATTGAAAATATTATTATTCAAAAAAGTAAGAAAAATAGGTAAATAAAGGCAAGCTGAGATGAAAATAATTAGTAGTACTTTGTCAATGTCTAAATCATAAAAACCTAATCATAGAACCATTAATTTTCTTTTCAGACTTGCCAAGGACATGTATCTTCAAACTGTATTATTCTCTGTGTCATCAAGATCCTTGGTAATACATCTTGTTAAAAAACTAAATACACATTTAATTTTTTTTTTTTATATATATATATATATATATATATATATATGTATATAATCAAGACAATAATCTACCTTATTTTGTAGGTTTGTGAATTTCTTTTAAACATATGATGGAAGTGAATGTGTAAAACCCACATTCTGTTGAAATATATCACATAACTGTTGATCAGTGTCAGAGAAAATCTACAGTTTATACATATATTTCCAATCTTATTTGAAAATGCCAGAGGCAAATACATGTCAGAATTGAATTTTTAACACTAATCTTGAGTTTAATGAAATTGGCATTCTAAAAATCCAGTTAACTTACTAAAATAAATATTGGATCAGGAAGGCAATAATAAATTTGAATGCAAATACACAGTGTGGGATACAACTATAAATTCCAAAATATGCATGACTTTTTTTTTTTTTTTTAATAAAGAAGGTTTGTAGAGGTGTAAAAATACAATCTTAGGCTGCTTATGGCTTTCAACTCTATTCACAGAAAGTGATGTGGAATATTTATTCATGTTCTCAAAGTCAAAATAACAGAACCACAAAAAATGTTCACCTACCTGTCTTTCAGTCAGTCATATTTCATTCCGTGTATTTTATCTTACAGGAGCTTTCATATTATGCTTTTGTCTTCAGTGATAAGAGGTAACTGAGGTCCTCAATCAAATCTTGCATTCCTATGCATTGATCTCATTTTCTACTTCATTTTTTCATTCTTCATAATTTCTATAAAACTGTAGTAGTCAATTCAATGAAACCTGCAAAGTTAATAAATGTATGCCAGGGTTCATGTTTCTAAGATAGAATGGATGTTTCCAATTGATTCAAATGAAGGATATTGGTAGCAAGAAATATTAAATATATTAACTTCTAACAAAATTGTTAGAATATAACAAAATAACTTAGCTTTAACCTAAAAAGTTTTCACTTTTATGTTTTCTCAAAATATATAGCATCAATTCTTCAGCTACTAATATTCCGTTACATAAAACCTCTAAATATAGAGGTTTCTCAGATGAAATCAAAGACTATTTCAGAACCTGCAGAAAACGATTTACGCAAAAAATCTTCCTTTTGACTATTTTCCAGTTTTCAGAAGGGATGGATTGTTTAGGTGAATACAAGACACTACTGTGAAGAATAGGAATGTAATGTACATTTTAAGGTATTTTTAAATGATTCAGTTTAATAGATTAATTTTGAAATTGTTCATTGAAAGTAGTCAGATTCATAAAAGATACTGTTTCCTCCACTTCCAAAATAATAACCCATTTGCATGAATCAGTGAATAACAATTTCTCTTCTATTAAATAGCCAATAGAACTTTGTATATTTTTGTTTAGAAACTACTAAATAAAGTTTACTTGGATGTAGCCAAATGTCAATGCTGTACTTTAAAAAAAAGAGAGAGAGATGAATGGCTAGACAATTTAATTCTTTACCATGTGATTAAAAAATACAAAAAGAAATAGAAAATACAAATTTTTAAGAATTTTACATAAGCATAAATAGTGAAATAATGCTTTTTCAAAAGGAATCATCTATTATACCCAAACCTTTGTAGGTTAAAACTCAAGCCATTTCTTTGGAAAAAAGTCTACTGCACATCATGCTAATGGCTTATGCAAACTCTGATTTTCTCTAAATTTTTATCTCATCATTTGCTCATTGATTTTTAATTTCATATTGACAAGTGTGTTGAATCTGGGATGAAGGAAATAAATCCCTGTATAATAAATATTCTATTTATAATGTATATACATGGAATAATCTATCTTGGCATGTACATTCTGATTGTCTTGACTTGAGCATTGGAACTTAATTTTTCTTTTAGAATGTCTAATTTTCATACAGTAATATCAGAACCTTTAGATTTCAGTGGCTTATACTTAACATGTTAAAGTGCAAAAAAGGGGGCAGCTGGGTGGGTCAGTCGTTGGGCATCTGCCTTTGGCTAGGTCATGATCCCAGCGTCCTGGGATGGAACCCTACATTGGGTAACCTGCTCAAGCAGTGGGAAGCCTATTTCTCCCTTTCCCACTCCTCCTGCTGTGTTCCCTCTCTCGCTGGGTCTCTGTGAAATAAATAAATACAATCTTAAACAAACAAACAAATAAATAAATGTAAAAGAATGCTGCAAATAAATTTCTGAAGTATGAGCAGTACAATACTATTCCCTTAATGTAATTGTCAATTACAGGGGTTTAAAAAAATATAGATATAGCTATATTTCTGGAGGGGAAAGAAACATTTGTACTCTGTGATAAGTTTTCTACCAAATGACTTATGGAACTCAAGAGTTAGAGACCTAACAAAAGCTTATCATCAGAGTTGTCAAAACTATGACTTATTATTTTTTTAAAGATTTTATTTACTTATTTGACAGAGAGAGACACAAGGAGAGAGAAACACAAGGAGAGGGAGTGGGAGAGCGAGAAGCAGGCTCCCCGCTGAGCAGGGAGTC
>NW_019154086.1:95038128-95039299 GCF_002288905.1 Enhydra lutris kenyoni
TTTGCAACATGGAGGAAGGTAGAGAGTATTATGCTAAGTGAAATAAGCCAGAGATTTATCTTTTGTTTATGACAAAATTTAAAACACATATTTACAAATATAAAAGTTACTCAATAATGAAAATCTCTTCCGTTTTAGAAATTCTACAATACTTTGTGTAATTTAGATAATTTAATATATTCTTATAAAATCAACAATTGTTATATTCATTTTACAATTGTAGAAATCAAGAACAAATAAATTAACATCATATATATATATAATCAGAAAAGCAGATTTCATATTCAATTCTATTTCCAAATATATGTCATCTTAATATGGTTCTGTTTTTCCAGTTATCTCATTACATATGCCCAATAACATCTTCTTTTTTAACACTCTAATAATTACACCACATTATTATAAAGAAACCACCCAAAATTTGGAAAGATACCTCTTGAAGGTAAGATATAGAGCCCAGTAATAGACTCACAGAAATATAGTCAACTGATTTTTAATGAAAGCATAAATGCAATTCATGCAAAGATAATGGTCTTTCCACTGAATGGTGTTGGAAAAATTGTACTTCCTTAAGCAAAATAATGTAACTGGAAACAGACCTTAAATTTAATATTATCTTTGATGGTGGGTCTATCTATTTATCATCTATCTGTCATCTATTAATCTATCATCTATTCTGACATTCAGTAACTTGTCAATGGCAGAATCCAAATAAACATCTGATCAACTTGCCTTAATTTGGGGCGAATCTCATGGGCCACTTCAGCTCCATGGGATCAATTGAAACATCTGCATTGCAGTCCAGCTTCTTCCTCTCACTGCCCCTATCACTCCTTTTCAGGAATTATTCCTAAGAGCACTCACAATTAGACACCTGTTGCTCAAATCTGCAACAAAATCTTTCTCCCAGGAATGTGACCTAAGATTAACTTGAGAAAACACCTACTTTTCCAATGAAGACATACAAATGGCTATCAGACACATGAAAAAATGTTCATCATCACTAGCCATCAGGGAGATTCAAATTAAAACCACATTGAGATACCACCTTACACCACTTAGAATGGCCAAAATTAGCAAGACAGGAAACAACCTGTGTTGGAGGGGATGTGGAGAAAGGGGAACCCTCTTACACTGTTGGTGGGAATGCAAGTTGGCTGCACCAACTTGC